>NC_057862.1:125770897-125940897 GCF_019393635.1 Dromiciops gliroides
GAAGTCAGCCTCAATTCTTCTCTATCTCTTGCCCTCCATATCCACTCTGTTTCCAGCTCCTATAGAATTCACCTTTGTAGCATATCTTCAACACACCCTCTTCTCCTGTGACACTATCATCAGTCTGGTGCAGACCCTTGTGACCTCATGCCTTGATTATAGCAATGGCCTTCTGGTGGGTCTGCCTGCCATAAATCTTTCCCTACCCTAGTCCCTCTGCCATTCTGCCAACAAAATGCTTTTACTAAAGCACAACTCTGACCCTGTCATCACCACACACACACACACACACACACACACACACACACACACACACACCCCAAACTCAATAAATTCCAGTGATGTCTGAGATCAAATATGAAATCTTCTGTTTGGCATCCAAAGCCTTTTTATATACTACCTCAACCCCCTTGCCCCCTTATATTTCAAATCTTCTTATACCTGTGGTCTACCACATGCTTTTGGATTCAGTGACACTGGCCTACTTGATAATCTACAAATAAGACACTCCACTTCTTGGCTCTGAGCATTTTTTTTGGTGAGGCAATGGGGCTTAAGTGACTTGCCCAGGGTTACACATCTAGTAAATATCAAGTGTCTAAGACCACATTTGAACTCAAGTCCTCCTGAATCCAGGGCTGGTACTTTATCCACTGTGCCATTTAGCTACCCCTGCTCTGAGAATTTTCTCTGGCTGTTTCTCATACTTTGGAAGTTCTCCCTCCTGATCTCTGCTTCCTGACGTTCTTCAATTTCCAACTAAAATTCTACCTTCCACAGAGAGCCTTTCCCAATCCCTCTTAATTCTAATGCTTTCCCTTCTTTAAATAGTTCCTATTTATCCTGTACTTAGCTTATTTGTACTATTAGCTTGTGAGCTCCTTGAGATCAGGGACTGTCTTTTGTAGTTCTTTGTATCCCCAATGCTTAGCACAGTGCCTAACACACAGTGTAGATGCTCAATAAAGCCTTTTTTGGCTTATTGACTGAACCTCCCTCTGTTCAGTCCCCTTGCTACCTACAACTTCCACCTACCAGTCTCCCAGGATTTGTACAATGGAATTATACTTGACTGTTCAGATTCTCTTCTGTACCCACTTCCCATCTCCATCTCCCCTTTTGTCTCTGTTATTCTTTTGTGGGTTTCCCAATGAGCCTGAACGTAACAAGGAAAGACTTTCATGCAGCAAATGTTCTTACCCCTAGTAACCAATTTTGCCTCACGTGCCCTAATTCCCTAACCACAGGGCTGTCCCCAACACCCATGCTGGAGTGGTTATAGTGAACGGATAATCTGTACCAGCCTGAGAAGAAAGCAATTATTCTTTCCAATTTGTGCAGATGCATTAAGATTTATGAGGAACTTAGAGTGTCCAGTATGACTGAATAAGTTTTGTACATAAGAAATCCTGGGAAGTCACTTAATAAAGGCATATGAGAAAACACCTGAGACTTTCTGTAGCACAGTCTTCTAAAGACAATGCTGCACATACCTGCACTGGTGAGTTTCGACTCACTTTATGCAAGAGGGGTAGACCTAAAAATTTGTATGAAAATGGAATTTTTGTTAATCAAGTTACAATTGAAATATATTCCAAAATCCCAATTTAAATGAGTTGATAATCTTTTTTGTTTGTAAAATTAGCATTTTTTTTTACTTTTTTTGAGTAGGACATAACATAAGTAGGGTATAAATAAGACTAGAAGTTCTTTCAAGACACTGGACTCTTTGGATAGGCTACAAGGGAAACCCCACATTCTGCCAAAGCCATGCTTCAGAGGGTATTGTTATATTGAGGCCATGCTTTCTAATATCAATAGAATTGGGCAAGATAGGATGTCCTAGGACCCCAAATAAAAAAGAAGAGAGTCTTTAATCATATAGTCTGTTGATAAAGTAAGGAGAATAGGATCCTAGGTTTAGAGTGATAGAAGATTGTCTATTTAATCAATGACAACACTCTGTTCTCTGCATCATGCTAGACAGTGGGAATACAAATAGAAAGAATAAAACAACTACCATTATCAAAAAGCTTGCAGGCAGCATCTGATACCACACCACACATGGGAAGCTACTGGAGTCCATTACCCAAAGTTTTCAGAAATACCGAAAACAACGGATAGTGTGGTAGTTGATGGTACTGGAACATCCACTAAGACATTTAAGGAAGAAAAAAATAGGGTGGGAGCTGATTTCTATGTTGGATAAAGCTGGATTATATATTTGCTTTTAAATGACTTTGTGTATATTTTATAACTGAATATATATGAATATATGTTTATTCCTTGGATAGAATGGAAGCTTCTTGAGCCCAGGGCCTGCTTTGTTTTTGCCGTTATCTCCCCAAGGATTTAGCACAGTGCCTGGTACAGAGTAGGGATTCAAATGTTTGTCCATTGATTGCCATTGATTGGTGAGCAAGAGTGTGGAGAAGAGTAGAATTCAGTTGAGAGAAACAAAAATCATTTGAGCCTGAGAAGTATACTGCATTCCTAATGCCCATGGTGCTTGGTGTTAGGTCTTCTCTAACCATTTAATTCAATCTGACACACATTGATCAAGTGCTTAATATGTGCAAGGCACAGCATTCAATGAAAGCATAATGTTGTATATAGGAAGGTCAGTGTTTCTTGGTATCTGTGTGAATCTGGGGTCCACACAAAGAACCTACACACAGAAGAAATCAACCTTGGGGAAGTACAAAAAGATGAAACCACAGGTCAGACCCAGAAGAGAGCTGATCTATTGGAACCATACTAGCCAAAGTGATTCTCAAGCCTTAATCATCTAAAAAGTGTATCCAAAGTGGGAACTATGGATGATCAAGGAAAGAGACAATATACTAGTTTGACTATTCTGAATAGCTATCACCATATCTCAAGGGAACCACGGTAGGGGACTATATTCAATTTGAGCAAGAAATCTTCAGATATTTGGTTAGCTCTTTGACTTAAGATTCTTCAGGGGACATATGAATTAGGCAGGTGAAAATATAGATAACTGAGAATCATAAGCACTAACATTTCCAAATTTAATATATCTAGAATGGGGGTCTAGTCAGAGGTTGAACACTACTCAAAGACTTCAGGCAACCCAGCAATAATGCCATTGGCAGGAGGGATTCTGTGATCCTTTGGCCTACAGAGGCAAAGAGAACTAAAGAGCATATTTGTCCCCATGAGGAATGTCATCCGAAATGATTCAGGCTGGAGGAAGAGGCTAGAAACAATAGAAAGAATTTCTATTGACACAAAAATATCTTCTATTATAATCAGCACTGAAGGGAAAAGGAAATAAGAGAAATTTATGTGACAGTTTAATAAGGTTTTGTGAAACATGATATTATTTTAAAGTTTGCTTCAGTGGGGCAGACAGCACATTAAGATGCCACAAGTTTCAAAAAATGACAATACTACATTTTAAATAATAAATTTTAAGCCTTTGTTTCTTGTTTTTATTTTATATTTCTAAGACTCATATACACATATACATTTGGGTGTTAAGCACCAAATAAATGCATAATGTCTATTTACAAACATGCAAGTTGAGTCTTACATATTATCTTTCCTTGGTATTCCATCATAACTTGAATTTCCTACCCAGGATTAATAATTTATTTTTCTTGCCTTTTTATGTTTTCCCACTTATAGTTGTCTATATGGAGAAGAAGAAAAGGAGAATAGTGAGAAAAATCTCTTTTTAAAAAAATGAGTTTGTGATATTCAAATATAATATTCCCCCTGGATTAATGCCTATATTGTAGAAAGATATCTCCCATACTGAGTGTGCCCCATAATCTTGGGACAATGTCAGGAAAAATCACTCAGAAATTGAACACATCCAGAATCAACGTGATATAACTCAGAAAAGTTATACATCATTTTGCCTTGGATCTAGGAAATAGTTTATCTATAATATAAAAGTTCCAAGAAGAAACCACTCCAAATATAATAAATATGAAATAAACCTGAATCAAGTGATAGTGCAGATTCTAATATAAGTAATATCACTAATGACTTGGGAGAATGAGGAGTAGGTTCTTGCTCTTGTTGTTATTATTATTTAGTTGTTTTAGTTGTCTTTGTGACTCCATGTGAGTTTTGGTTTTAGGGGTTGATTTTGGGGGGGGGGGCACAAAAGCACAGGAGTGTGGGACAGCTAGGTGGCAAGTGGATAAAGCAACGGCCCTGGATTCAGGAGGACCTCAGTTCAAATCTGAGCTCAGACACTTGACGCTCACTGACTGTGTGACCCTGGACAAGTCACTTAACCCTCATTGTGCCTCAAAAAAAAATTACAGGAGTGATATGTCATTTCTTTCTCCAGCTCATTTTACAGATGAGGAAACTGAGGCAAACCGGGTTAAGTGATTTGCTCAGGGTCACATAGCTAGCAAGTATCTGAGGTCATATTTGAACTCAGGTCCTCCTGACTCCAGTCCTGGCACTCTATTTACTGCACCACCTCACTACCCACTGATAATACCAAACAACAACAGCAGTAGCAGCTAGCATATATAAATTCATTCAAGTTCTGCAAAGTGCTTTAAAAATATTATCTCATTTTTACTCATAAGCCTGGGAGATAGACATTATTATCCCCATTTTACAGATGCGAAAACTGAAGGTAAATGGTTCATACAGGGTTACATTGCTATTAGGTCTTTGAGGCCAGATTTGACCTCAGGTTTTCCTGACTCTAAATCCAATACATTATCCACTGCACCACCTAGCTGCCTTGAAAAAAGACCTGGAAAATAAGAATGTATCAATTGACCAAGGTCCAAAGAAAATGCTCTGATTCTATCCAAGGGGTCTATATATTTGGAAGGAAAAATCATTAGTGTTCAAGAAGGGAATTCATTGGGTTATCCTACCTTAGTAACATCTAACTTGGTATTCTAAATGGATAATCATACAATCTTTGGGTATATTATTTGTCTCTTGAGTGGAATGACCTGCCCCATTGTTACATGACAACCTATACATATAGATGGCAGACTGTGATTCTCAAGAAATTTTTTTTGCATATATATATAAAGGTCTTGTAAACATTACTTATGGATAAGCTGATACTATCAAATTTATTCATGTAAAAGCTTCAGGACAGCCCTATTGAAATATAGATAACCAACAAAATCTAGCCTAAAATTATCATCCAGGTTTATCCTTATATGGTGATAAGGGAATGGATTCCTCTTATATCTCATGATATTATAACATCTTAAAGCTGGAAGGCGTCTCAGAGTTCATCTAGTTCCCTTCTACGCCATCTGCAGCATCCTTGGCAGGACAACAAAACATTTCCACTGATGGTGACTCAGCACCTCATAGGGTACTCACTCTTTTTTTTTTTTTTTTTAGTGAGGCAATTGGGGTTAAGTGACTTACCCAGGGTCACACAGCTAGTAAGTGTCAAGTGTCTGAAGCCAGATTTGAACTCCAGTCCTCCCGAATCAAAGGCCAGTGCTTTATCTACTGTGCCACCTAGCTGCCTCTTATAGATATATATCTTAAGAAATAATGCCTACAAATAGAAGGGTGGTGGAAACTGTCTTTTTTTTCTAATCAATAAAGAGCACTGTGGGCCTACCATAGCTCCCTCTTGCTCTGAACTTCATATTTTTATTAAAGTGGCATAGGATTGCATTGGCTTGGTAGACAGCATGGTATAATAGAAAGTGTACTGTTCTTCTTGTCAAAAGTCCTAGGTTTGAATTATGGCTGCAGTATTGGCTGTGTGATTATAAACACATCATTTTATACCTTTGAACCTCAGTTTCCTTGTCCATAAAATGGAACAATAATACTTGTACATTTTATAACCCATTTTATAGGGTTATTGGAACAGCCGAATGGTAGGGAAACATGAGTTCAAATCCTGCCTAGACATTTATTAGCTATGTGACTATGGACAGTTCACTTAACCTCTCAGGCTCAGTTTCCTCAACTGAAAAATAAGAATAATAACAGCACCTAGTTTTGTGAGCATTAAAGGAGATAACTCAGAGAGTGTTTTACAACCCTTAAAGCGCTATATAAATGCTAGCTGTTACTGTAAGAAAAGTATTTTGTAAATCTTAAAGCATAATATAACTGTAAGATATCATTTGCAGCTACATTGTTGCTGGCATATTAAATCTGCAGTCAAATAAGACAACTGTCTATTCACATGAAACTATTAAATCAGGCATCACTCATCTTATGCTTGTGCAATTGATTTTAGAACTTTAATGAAGGATTTTATATTTATCCCTATTGTGTTTGATCTTTTTAAATTCAAACCATTAATCCAGTTTTCTGAGATCTTTTTGGATCTTCATTCTTCCATGCAATTTATTCTTTCTACTTTGCTTAAATCAAGATACATTAGCTATGGAATTCCTGACTTAAAAACTTTTTGATATCCTTAAGTTTGATAATTATTCCTCCTACATTTTTACCTACATTATAAGTAAAAATTTTGAATGAGAAAAAACTGAGGTCTTGGCCCTGCAATTCAATATTAGAAACCTTCTCCAAGCTGAAACAAACTGTTAAGGAGTACCATTAAATTTTATAATGTTGGAGCAGCTAGGTGACGCAGTGGATAGAGCACTGGCCCTGCATTCAGGAGGAGCTGAGTTCAAATCTGCCATCAGACACTTAACACTTACTTACTAGTTGCGTGACCCTGAGCAAGTCACTTAACTCCAATTGCCTCACCAAAAATACATAAATATATATATATATATATATATATATATATATATATATATATATATATATATATATATATATATATAAATAACCTTATGGTCTACATTTTGGATAGCTAGGTGGCATAGTGGATAGATTGCTGGCCCTGGAATCCAGAGGACTCATCTTCCTGATTTCACATCTGGCCTCCAAAGCTGTTTGATCCTAGTCAAGTCATTTAAACCTGTTTGCTTAGTTTTCCTCATCTGTAAAGTGAACTGGAGAAGGAAATGGCAAATAACTCCAGTATCTTTGCCAAGAAAACCCCAATTGAGGTCATGAAGAGTCAGACAAGACTGTAACAACTAAACAAGACAACCATATTTCTATCATCATAAAATGGGGATACCTTATGTAAATTATATTTGTCCTGATCTGCCATTTAATAAATATATGTAAAAATGAAATCATTTAGAAAAGAAATGAAATCATTTGATCTTGGACAAGTCACTTAACCCTCATTGTCCCACCCCCCAAAAAATGAAATCTTTTTTTGTTGCTTTTTCTTAATAAACAAACATGAAGTCCTTGAGATCATTTTTCTTTTCTAAATGTTCATGAACAGTCCTTAATTATTTTTATGTAATTTTGAATGGGATTTTTATTGTCTAAATTTTGCAAATCCACATTTCTTCCCCTTTATGAAATGCAGAATATTTGCCCATGTCCACTCAACCTGTCACTGCAGCTCACTGACCACATTTGTAAGTTTTTTTTCATATATTGAAATAAAGGATTGTTGACTCATATATTTGGAGCAAAAAGGGACCCAGAATTTGCAGTCCAACTCCATCATTTTAGAGACAGAGAAACTGAAGCACAGAGAGGTGAAGTAATTTGATCAGTGTTTTACAGGCAGTAAATGACAGAGCTGGAATTTAAACCCATGTCCACTGACTCCAAAGCCACTTTCTACCCTTTCTACCATACCCCTCATGAGAGCCTAGCAACTAGAATTCATTCAGTGTTCTTAGTTGCTCTCTTACTATCATCTATCTTGCCTTTCAAATAATTTTTAAAATATACATTTTATTAACACTTTAAAATATTTCATCATATGTATTTCCTACCCAACCTTCCCACTTCCAAGCTGAACCCTCTATTATGAAAAAGAAAAACATGTAAGTGAAAATATCCACTATGAGAACTTTATGTAGTAATGTAGAAAATTTTTGATCCAAGCAATTTCCTGCTTCAACAGGTTTAATACCTTTTCCTGATCCACCATTAATTTTTCTATAACTCAGACTTCAACTTTCTTTTAAAGATATTTTCATATTCATTGTTATAATTATCATGTGTAGTATTTTTTAGGTTCTATTCATTTTGCTTTCCGCAAATTATTATAAATCTCCCAAAGTTTCTTTGAATACATCATTTCTTACTACACAATAAAATTCCCTACATTGAAATATGATTATTTTTTTCAGCCATTCTGAAACTAATGGACAGACATTTTGTTTTCAGTTATGTGCAGCACAAAGAGTGCTACTATTAATATTTTAGTATATTTTGTACCTCCATAGCTGTTTTTTTCCACTTCCTTGAAGTATGTACCCAAGGATTACTGAGCCAAAGAATATGAAAAATGGAGTGATTTTCCTTGTATAATTCCAAATCCAAATCCCAAATCTCTGTACCAATTCACAGCATTACTAAGTTTATGAGTTAGATTGTATCCCTGAAGAAGCTGCACTATCATGACTATTCTTATGCTTTAATATTATTCATCAATTTGTATTCATTCAGAACTATTTTAGTTTTCATTTTTTCCTGAGTGGCTTTCATGAAGTTATTTATAATTTGCTATTATTTTGAAATGATGGTCCTTTTCCACTTACATATTGGAGAATAACTTTGGGTGTTGTATATTCATATCAATTTTGTTTATTTTTATATGACTTTTCAATGATATTTGATACAAATCGTTTTCCACATTTATGGTCTCATCCGATCAAATCTGTATTGCTATCATTCATGCAAAAACTTTTAAGAATTTTTTTTTTGTAGCTAAATAGTCTGTTTTCTCTCTAATAATACCTTCTATCCCCTGTTTAGTTAAGAATTCTCCTCCTGAATGGAAGGGTAAAAGATATCTTTGGGTCCTTTTAAAGCTTTTATTCTGCATTTCCCTTATGAATATCATTCTTCTTAGCAGCAAAGATAGAAGTGAAAATGAATTGAATACCTCAGAAACTTAAAGAATCAGATTCTCAGCCTTGAATTAACTATGTGTTCCAATAAATGTACCCATGTCAGTTTTATGAGTTCTATCACAAAAGTATCAGATATATCCTTGCTCTACTTGGGAAGTCTGAAGTATATTTGATTCTCACAACAATATTGATTCTTTTTTTTCCCTTCTTGTTATCTTCATCCAAATGTTTACTATTATTTTAAACTTCAAATCATGTATTTCAATATAGATGTCATCTCAATAGAGAGGGCCATTCTGCTATTGGTTTAGTTATATCTGGTTTTATTTTTTTTTAACAAAGTTTATTCTTCTATTGATATGAAATTGTCCGGTGCCCCACTCCACAGTGTCATTGAAACCAAGCCAATTCTTTCATCTTAAAATCTCAAATTCTCTTCATATATTAAAATCAAAGTCTATTCCAGATGACACTGTGAACTATTATTCTACAGTCATAAGTTATTTTCTCCTATGAATCAATGATTATATTGTTAACATTTTGATACCTCTTATTTGGGCATTTTAATTTCAATGACTTTTTTTCAGACTGGTAAATTTCCAGATAAAAATGGTCTTATTAGTTCTCATGACATGAATTCTGTCCTTAAGCAAGAACCAAAGTAGAGCCATGGTCCAGGAATGCAAATTCCAACTCTGATGTCATTAATGTTTGGTTTTCCTTACAGAATCACAAAATTTTAAAGATGAATCATTAACCTCATTGAGTCAGTTATAGTTTCTTTATTTTTTTACCTGATGGTGCCTATAAATTTTCCTTTGTGGAACAAATGGCACTATTTATTTTTCAGGTCCAGCTCAACTCTTCATGGAAAGATCCTCATATATATTGTATTTCTTTATTAATAGAAAATATTTTCCCTTTTATTTCTTCCCCTGGTCCTTCCGTGTGCTGGCTAATTTCTTGACAGTGCTCATTGCCCCATTTTATTTCCTCTGATTTTTTTTTTTACTTCATTGCCCATTTTATTCTATCCCATCTTCACTGTATTAATTATCTAAACTCTTCTGTATCGAGCTATATAGTTCTTCAGATGGGAATATAGAATTATTCTTCCAGTCCTACCCCAATTCAAAGAAAACATAAGACAAACAAAGCTTATACATCTCATATATCATTAGAATAATTCTCTCAGTCTTTGTAAGTTCTTGTGTGAAAAGGAATCCTAGAGTGTGCTTTTCTGTTTCCCCTCAAAAACTTCTCCTCTGAAATGTAGTGTGATGAAATAATGGGATTTTAGCAGATCCTCAAAGACCCACCTGTAGATTAATCTATACTGATTGAATCAAGTGAGAGTGATTGACTGCTGATTAAGCCTACTTCAAGTTAATTGGATTGTAATCACACCTGGCTATCCCTTAAGGTATTGTTCTCAGAAACTAGACTGTGAACTCAACTTGAGAACACCTTCAAAAACAATGGATTTGGATGACTCCAACCAATCACCTTGAAGCAATGTGTAAGGACCACCTCTGTTCCAGATGTATAAAAAAGCTTCCACAAACAGCTTGAAAGGGTGTTCCTGATTAAAGCAGGCTCGTGGAGGAGGACTTCAGGAAGAACCCAACCAGGCTGGAACTCTAGGCTAGACTGGAGCTGAAGCTTCTGATTTAAGGCGACCACAATTTAGATTTTAAACATCACAGTAGCAATATACCTCTTTGCTACATCCTTTGCCTGAAAGTCATGTGGAGATATGCCAAGAAGTTACTTTTAAAAAGGTCTGTTCACTTATAGATATTCCTGCCTTGCTGATACCTCCTCCCCCTTTCTATTTGCCAGATCCTTACAGTTTGTCCTTGGTTTGCTCAGGTGTAATCAATTAGTAATTAGCACTGAAATACTAATTGCTTAGCTGGGCTTAGATCAGGGTCTTCTACCAATCACTAAAAACATTATGTTCTCTGATTGCAGAAACACTGAGCAGAATTGCGACTTTTATTTTTTGCCCTTTACTTACCTCTTATGTTTACCATACCTGTTTGCCACCTCTCTCCTGAGCTTCTGTCTGTCTAGTCCCCTGAGAAAGCCTAGGATTATTTGTTCTCTCTACCCCCTTCCTCTCACTATCCTGTCCTAACTCTACAGTCCTCCAGGCCCTCCGAGTTACTGGTTGGCTGACATTTCAACAACTACTAATAAGCACTAAAACACTAATTGCTTAGACAGGCATTGCCAAGGGTTCCTAAGCTATTCTACCAAAAAAATCTCCCTTTCACCTACATGCCCTGAAAAAGTCATTAGTCTCCTCTTTTATCCACCAGGGGACACCCAACTGTAGCCTCTGGCTGCACCAAGCAGACATATAGCTGATCTGAGCATCAGAGCAGCAGTGTTCTTTCATTCAATTACTGCCTACCACACCTGGGCCCTTTAGTCTTTCTTGCCACTTAATAAACTCATCAAAGCGAGAAACAAAAGCACAGGTGAATAAGTAGAGACCAGGACTGCTAAATTGATATCCTTATGGTACAGCCCAGGGCTAGGTGGTGTGGCCAGAAAGTTGTGAGGCTGCTTTCCACAAGAGTAACTAATGTTTATAAAGATGATTTAAAATTGGCTAAGTATATTCCACATATTATCTCATTTGAAATTCAAAACAGAAATGTGTGTGTAGAGTTGTATGAGAATAATTATCACCATTTTAAATAGGAGGTTCAGAGAGGTCAGAAATATGCACCATTGCCCAAGGAAGCCAGTTGAGACAGTGGGAAGAATTAAAGGCTACCTATCATTGTGACAAGTGAGCAAAAAGCAAGTCTGAAAGAGGTCAGTAACAGCATTATCTTATGAGATAAATAAAAGAAATCACAGATCAAGGCAAGTTCTACTTCAACAAACTTCTCAACATTACTAGATAGATTTTCGCAGGTTGGACCCTATTCTGGAGTTCTTTCACTCATCTCTGTCTCCTGGCTTCCCAGGAATCCTTCAAGTCCCAGCTAAAATCCTACCTTCTATAGGAAGGCTTTTCTGATTCCTGTTAATTCTAGGGAATTCTTCATTCTTCCTACTATTGATTATCTATATTTTATCTTCCATACAATTTATTTGTGCATAGCTGTTTGGATGCTTTTCTTTGTATGTACAGCACTTAGCACAGTGCTTGCCACAGCAAAGATATTTGATGAATGTGTATTGACTGACTATGATACTTTGACCCTATTACTACTACTTCAATACTTTAGACATCTCCAATTTCATCCTCATGGATAGTCCTTGTAGTGACAAATATCATGACCTTTTCATAACTTTGGTAATTTCAGTCAAGTACTTTGAAAACCTTAATGCCCTCTTCCAATTTGGTAACTGGTCTTGGAATGTTGCTGTGATCAAAAAATTCATCACCAGACAACTAAGCTAGTGATTAACCTCTCAAAAAGGAAGTAGGTTACTCCTCTTCCAGAAAACAAACACTTTGTCACTGGCCTGTTCTTAAAGCTTTTATATATTGAAAACACTTGACAAAGCTTGATTTCTGCCTTAAAGAATCCAGTATTAACCTTGGTCATTCAGGACTTTAATAGGAACTAGACCCTCCCAAGAAAGGGGCTTTTCATTAACAATGAAGGTTAACACCCTTAGCCACTTGAAGTAACAGAAAATTGTCCAGAAGACTGGGGAATTAAGTGATTTGCCCAAGGTTCCACAGCCAGTATGTGTTAGAGGCAAGACTTGAACCTAGATTTTCCAGGCTTTTAAGTTGTGTGGTAAAATAATGGAATTTGGTGGATGTCCAGGGGTCTGATTTGATTGACTTGGAAGTGTTTGAATTGGGTGTGAATTAGGAACTAGTAAATACCCACTTAAAGGTAACTAGATTTTAGCCATTAGCCAACCCAGAGGAGAGTGTGTTTTCAGAGGCAATGGACTGCGACATCAACAGGAGACCACTCTCAGCCAATCAACTTGAAGAACCTCCCATTTCTGGGAGGAGGAAAGGAAGTAGGAAGCTGAGGCTGGTGATAGGATCTCTCTCTTTTGGTTTGAGACATCGTCTTGGTGGCAGGACTTCACATGGGCTGTTAGGAAGGCTAGGATTTCCATGCTATAAGGAATCTGTTCTCCATCTTTCTCTTTACTATCTTAAATCCTTTAATAAACCCTTAAAAGCCTAAACTCTTGGTGAATAATCAGTGATATATTTTAAAGCTTTCCAGAAATTTAGAGTTCAGGTAAGAAATGCCCAATTGAGAGATTCTACAGATTATCTCCTTAAAAAGCAACAATTTTCAAACTCTAAGACACACATTTAGATTTTTAAACAACACAGTTGTCTCTCAATACACTACATAACACTCCCTGAAGGGGTCTTTATTTGAAGCTTTTCCACCTTGGTAGGGCCTGCCAGAACTTCTACTCTACTGGCATAGCCCCTGAGAACCCTATATGAACTTTATCATGTAGTACTCTAATCCAAGACAATTATTATCATGTCTACATAAATAAATGCATAAAAGAAAGGCATTAACTCTACTATATACCAGACACTTGAGATAGAAAGACAAAAGGGAAAAAAGCCCCTTCCTCGAGGAACTTTCACTAGGGGGTAGCGAGGTGTCACAGTGACTAGAGTGTGCAACGTGTAGTCAGGAAGACCTGAGTTCAAATCCTGCCTCATACAAATACCAGCTATGTGACTCTGGACAAGTCACTCCACCTCACAGAGACTCAGCTTTTCCATTTGCAAAATAAGAACAATAACAGCACCTACTTCCTAAGGTTACTGTGTGGATCAAAGGAGATAGCATAAAGTGATTTGCATACCAAAAGACACTGTACAAATGCTTGTTATTACTAATTATTACTCTACTGGGGTTTGGAGGGAGAGATGTGTAAATATATATCTCTATGTCAAGATGTAGTTATCAAGCATTATTGTTGAATATATGTCTTTTCGTAGGCAGAGATACACAGATCAAGGCCTTGGCCTTCACTAGCTTACCTCTAATCTAGGTAACTGTCAGTCCTGGACTCACTGGCCTAACCAGTGTTACTGCTCTCTGGAGTAATAGATTCATATTTCTCTCACATGTCCAACCTCCATGGTAGCAGATCCTGCTATATCCCATTTTGGAAAGATAACAAGCCCTGGTTGGGGAGAGTAATTGTTTAGCCTATAAGGGGTATAAACTCTAAACGAAGTGAAGATACAATTAAGTCTATGGAAACTCAAGCTGAAAATTGGGATTTTTTTTCCTGAGTTAGACAGTTATGTATTAATTGTTGTTGATGATCCTTATTCATTTCTGAAGTAGTCCAAAGACATCACAGTTGATGTCTTGACTTGCATGTGAATTACATTAAAGTAAGGCAGAGTTGTGCCAAGTCCTCAGCTTCACTCTCTCTTCCTGAGTCATCGAAGCCCAGTGGCGAGACATGGGACAAAAGTCAAGGTGGCTGGCAATGGCCCAGGATACAGTGGTTGAACTAGATGTTTTCAATGTCTGACCAAGCTCTAAATGATCCATAGCACCTGCTTGAGCCACCTTTGTGGCCAACAGAATAAATTGTTCTCATCTGCCCTTTCCACCAGGGAAATCTTCACATGCTTGGAGTAGACATCCCCCTAAATCACTGACAAGTTTGAGGCCTGTCAGTTACTCTCAACCTGGTTTAGTCCATTTGTCAAGATGGATTACTGGCATGTGGCCTTATCGCAGTTTTCTTGGAGTTGAGTGACAAGTGGACACTAAAGATGGGTGAGCAGCTCCGGAAAACATTTGGTAAACCCACACACCAAGAGGTGCTAGTCCTCCCGGAACACACCATAAGCCCCTGATGCATTAGTTAGCTATTTGTTTATCCATCAATCCATAGAAGGGGTTATTTTCTATTTGTGTGTGTGTGTGTGTGTTTTCTTTTTAGGCTATCTGCTATCTGAAAGATATAGAGAACAAAAAGTAAAAACTAATGAATGAGAAAGAGAACAAATGATTTCTGACCCCACTAGAAACAGGCCTGCTCTAGCCTAGGCCTACCTCAAAATGACAATTAAAAATAATTATTCATGGCGGGGGGACAGCTAGGTGGCACAGTGGATAAAGCACTGGCCCTGGACTGAGGAGGAACGGAGTTCAAATCCAACCTCAGATACTTGACACTTACTAGTTGTGTGACCCTGGGCAAGTCACTTAACCCTCATCTCCCTTCCCCCCCAAAAAAATATCTTCATATGTCAGTTTCTTTGTGTGTTGAGCTGGGACAGCCCATCTCTGAGTAACACAGAAGAGCTTTCTTTAGTGAATCCCTAGACTCCATGGTATGGCTGCTGTCTGTACAGAGGTATGGCACATTGGGTGGAACTATGAGAGAGAAAGAAGTTTCTCTCCTGCTTACCCTTTGTCTCAGCTCTTATTCCCAGATCGCAGAATAGAAGTATTAAGGGAAATAAAAAACACAAACAAGAGACCCAAAATATTGCCATCACCAAATCTGAATGGAGAAGAAATGTAGCATGAATTGAGCTCTTGTCTAGGACCAAGAAAAGGGGGACCATGAGAGCCCATTTTTTATCTGAACTGGATAATGACTTCCCATTTCAAAGAAAGAAAAAAAAACAGCATCTCAAAAAGTGAATCTAGCATTAATTCAAATAATACTAAAGAAAAATAATGCAGAATGGGATCTGTCCCCATTGAGATTTATTACTCAGTCTTCAGTATATATGGATTGAGATAGAAATAATACACATTTGTAAACCTCAGAACAGCATCTAGAATGTAAGCTAGGGAATTGAAAGGCTCTAACACACTCTGGTGTTTGGAGGCGTAACTAAGGTATATAACCAGATTCTTTGTCATAGTCTCTCTCCCTCCCCACTGGATTTGGTCACTATAGAATCCCCTGGCCTTGGGATAAGTTTATAACATACCATAGACACTGAATGTTATATTGACTAGCATACTAAAGAAGAGTAAGAAGTTAGAGTTCTAATCCCCATTTACTTCTTGGTGTACAGCCAGAGATAAATCATGTAATGTCAGTTTCCTCCTTAGTAAAATAGGTCTTAAGCTTCAAATGTCTCTCTTTGGTTGATCATTGATCTTTATCCATTGATGATTAGACGCAGGTTTGCAGAGCATGGCATTTAGAGTCACAACTTGAGTTTTGGTTTGGTTTGCTGTTTTGTGGACAATGAAATATATAATTCTCTTTTGTGATTACTCATGGCAATATAATAAACTTGTATCATTTGAGCCACCTTCCCTTTATATTTAAAGGTCTTTCTCCTGAATGCTTAAAAATGTATTAGTTGTTGGGGCAGCTAGGTGGCACAGTGGATAGAGCACCTGAATTCAAATCCGGCTGCAGACACTTAACACTTACTAGCTGTGTGATCCTGGGCAAGTCACTTAACCCCAATTGCCTCAAAAAAAAAAGAAAAAAAGAAAAAGAAAAATGAAAAAAAAATGTATTAGTTGTCATTGAAATTGTTAAGTTTAACTACTGTGTGTCTTAGAGTTTGAAAATTGTTGCTTTTTAAGGAGGTAATCTGTAGAATCTCTCAATTGGGCATTTCTTACCTGAAATCTAAATTTCTGGAAAGCTTTAAAATATATCCTGCACTATGGTATTCTAGCATTTTGATTGACTATGTTCTATGAACATCGTTATTTGTGTATACTCTCTTTAAACACTCTGACCTATATAGCATCCATGGGTTCTTTTAACATTGTTGCCCTTTACTTATTTTTCTGCCAAATTTTCCTCTATTTTGCTCTTTGGGGTTTCTAAAGTTATTACTTTCAATTTAAGTTATTTAGAGACATACTCTATAATGGATCAACTTTTTTTTTAACTTGCCATTAGAATTTTAAAATTCTGCACTGAGAGTTCCAAGATATAATATCTATTTATTCCCAATTTCCCTTTTGAACCATTCTGGAGTTTCTTCTTTTTGCTTCATAAACTCTTGGAAATCCACTAAATCCCACTAGGCACTGATTCGCTTTCCTTTTTTTTTTCTTTTTTGGATTATTTGTTAAGAGAACTTTGTCATGAGTTTGAGTATTTAGTATTCATTCATTCTTCTGGTTTTAGGATGTTTTCCGTTAATTTATTTACTTGTGCTCTGGGCTTATATTGATTTTTTTTTCCCAAATGAAACATTTGGGATTTTAGCCTTTTCTTTTTATTCCTCCACTACTCATTTTCTGACTTCTTATCCTTCTCTAGTTGGTATACCCCCCTAAAGATGGATTACCAAACTATTACAATCTCCTCAATGAGGAAGATAATAGGATTTATCAAACTGCAACCCTCCCCTGAGTTTCCACTGGGACAGTTCTTAATTTAGAGTCTTTACCTGGGAAAATTTGTTCTTTTGTTTGTTTGATTTAATATGTTGGTGCCCATATTTCAATAAAATTGTTTTCTGTTACCATCATATGTATTTTATTTTATGCATTAAAAACATTCTGAAAAGGAACCAAAAGGGGTCCAGGGCACACAGTAAAAGGATAAGAACCTCTTCTCTACAGGAACAGACCCCAAGCAGTTCCTTTTTGTTCAGACCTCATGCAGATATACATGATAGTATCCACCCTAAATTCCTATTCAGTTCTTCATCTTTACTTCTCCTGGCTAGGATGAATCAACAGCTATTAATTTTTTCAGGACATGTTGGGGACATGGGGGGCATGTTTCAAGCAGCTTCTCTTCAGCCTTGGAGATCTTTACATTGGTACTCATCTTCAGTTAGGAGGCAGGATGTTTTCATCCCACCCACCCTTCTTCCTTATATGACTTAGTTGAGTCAAGTTCTATTTGTTTTGCCATGAGTGGAATATGAAATGTGTTCAAGCAGAATCTTCACTGCAAGGTTTTGAAGGGTCAGGGTGTGGCAGAGGATATTATTTGATAAGCCCTTAGCCAAAGCCTAATACTTTGTAGGTGTACATGTGTATATGTGATATTGCATATATGTACATATAGATTATCGTTACTCATTTGTTCCCATTTATATGGAAATATGCATGTATAAAAATATGTTCACAATGTATTTGCAATGTATTTTGTGACACAATTGTGTGTATATACAATTGTACAGAGTGTATGTGTGTGTATATATAAACATATATACACACTTTGGAAAGATTATACATTTATCCCCATTTACGCAGGCATACATTCATGTAAATGAAGATAATTAAGAAATGCTTCCAATAAGATTAGAAGTAAAGCAAGAATGTCTATTGTCACCACTGGTATTTGATACAATGATAGAAATGCTAGCTATAGCAATTTTTAAAAAATTGAGGGAATAAGCATGTGCACAGAGGAAAAAAATTATTTTTTTTGCAATGACATCATGGTTTATTTAGAGCTCATACTATTTAGCAAGATAAGCTCCAAATAGGTAAATGAGTTAGACAATAATGGTGACATCATAAACAAATGAGAAGAGCATGGAAGAAATTACCTTTCAGATATATGGATAGAAAGAGTTTGTGACCAAACAAAGGCTATAAAGCATCATAAATTATTAAATGGGCAATTTAAAATTATATGAGTCTCTTTAATTTTTATTTTAATACCCCTTTTAAGGCATCAAATACAACACAAAGAAAACTAAAATTAGCTTAACAGGTCATTGAGGAAAATAGTCTTTGCAGCAAGTGTCTGTGATAAAGGTCTCATTTCCAATATATAGAGAGAATTTATTTGAATTTACAAGAATAGAAGCCACTTCCCAATTGAAAAAAAATGCTCATAGTATAAAACCAGAAAATTTGCATAGGAAGAAATACATGCTATCAGTCATTCCCCAATTTAGAAATGGTCAAAGGATATGAACAGGTAGTTTTCAGATGAAGAAATCAAAACTATGTATTATCATATGAAAAAATCTTCTAAATCACTATTGATTAGAGAAATGCAAATTGAAACAACTCTGACATACCACCTCACACTTATCAGATAGGCTAATATGACAAAAAAGGAAAATAATAAATGTTGGAGAAGCTGTGGAAAAAAATGGAACACTGATGCATTGTTGGTGGAGCTGTGAACTGATCCAATCATTCTGGAGAGGAATTTGGAACTATGTCCAAAGGGCTATTGGACTGTGCATACCCTTTGACCCAGTAATACCACTACCAGATCTGTATCCCAAAGAGATCAAAAAAAACGAGAAAAGGACCCACATGTACAAAAATATTACTCTTTTTGTGATAGCAAATAATTGGAAATTGAGGGGATGCCCATCAATTGGCAAATGGCTGACTAAGTTGTGGTATATGAATGCAATGGAATACTATTGTGCTGTAAAAAATGATGAGCAGACAGATTTCAGAAAAATCTGTAAAGATTTAAGCAGACTGATGCTGATTGACTTAAGCAGAACCAGGAGAACACTGTACACAGTAACAGCAGCATTGTGTGATGACGGACTTAGCTCTTTTCAGCAGTGCAATGATCCAAGACAATTCCAAAGAACTTATGTTCTCCACAACCAGAAAAAAACAAAACAAAACAAAAATTGTGGATTCTGAATGCAGATTAAACCACACAATTTCTACTTTTGCTTTTGTTCTTGTTTTTTGGGGTTTTTTTGAGGGTTTTCCCTTTTGTTCTGATTCTTCTTTTACAACATAGCCTGTTTCGGGTTACTTTCTGTCTTGGGGAGGAGGAGGGAAGAGATGGAAGGAGAAAATTTTGAACCTAAAAATCTTATGAAAACAAATGTTGAAAACTTTACATGTAACTGGAAAAGAATAAAGTACTTTTATTATTTTAAAAAGTTCTAAAACTAGGATAAAAATTAAAAATACATGCTATCAATAGCCATGTGAAAAAATGCTCTAAATCACTAATAACCAAAAGAATGTAAATTAAAACAAGTCTTTGATTGCACCTCATACCTGTCATATTGGCAAAGTTGACAACAAAATGACAATTGCTACAGAGACAGTGAGAAAACATGCATTACTGTACTATTGCTAGGAGTGTTAATGTTAGGCCATTCTGAAAAAACAATTTGGAACTATGCACCAAAAGTTACTAAACTGTGCCTATCCTTTGACCCAATGTCACCCAATGATATCACTACTAGATCTATATCCCAAAGAGATCAAAGAAAGAGGAAAAGAACCCATCCATACAAAAATCTTTACAATATTTTGTTTTATGGGGGGGGGGGGAGATTGGTGAGAAAGAACTGGAAACTAAGAAGGATGCCAATCAATTAATCACTGTCTGAACAAATTATAGCATATGAATAAAATGAAATACTATTTTGACATAAGAAATGATGAATGAGACAATCTAAGAGAAGCCTGGGAAGATGTATGAATTAATGCAGAGTAATATAAACAAAACCAGAATAATTTATATAATTTTGAAAGTATCATAAAGATAAACGATATGAAAAAAACCTTAAGAAATCTGATCAAGCTAGTGACCAATTACAATTCCAAAAGACCCATAATGAAACATGCTACCCATCTCTATACAGAGATCTGATTGAGATATAGGTATGTGTTGTAATGACAAATATAGTAATTTGTTTTAGCTGACTGTACATATTTGCCAAAACCTTTTTCCCCTACCAGGGGGGTCGGATTCATGAGGTTAAGAACATAGATTTTTTATTGATTGGCAGGGATTTTGTGTGTGTGTGTGTGTGTGTGTGTGTGTGTGTGTGTGTGCGCGCGCGCGTATACATACATACATACATATAGATATATAGATATAAATTCATTACTAGTTTTCATTCCCTTGCCTTATAGCCCTAGGATTTGCTTTTAAGAAGAAAGTCAGAGAGATTGGTACCTCAAAGCCACGTGCTTTGTTCCATACATATCTCCCCATAAGAAGTCCAAGGATTTCTTTCATGGTTTCCCTCCCCCCTTCCCTTCCCTTGCCCCTAAATAAACTACCATCTTATTCTAACTGCTTTTGTGTGTGAGGGTGTAATTCTTTAAAGAGGAATCCCTAAGAACCCCAACCCCCAACCCTAACCTATTTCCCCCATTACATTTTGGCGCCCGAACATCTGAAGGGACATAGGAGTTTCCTCTTTCCTCGTAGCACACAAAATTGGGGGTGGGGGGTGGGAATCCCCCTTCTGGGTTTCCTTTCTCCCTCTCCCACCTGACTCAACTTCATATTCGAGTCACAGAAAGGTAGAGAGAGGATCAGCTTTTGCACACGACAGCAGAGGGCAGCCTGAGTCTCCCTCCCTCACCAAAAGCTCAACCAGATGTCTGGGTCACTCTTGGCACACAAAACCTGGAGGTAGGACCTTCCCTTTTCGGTTTCTTTTCTCCTTCTCCCACCAGATTCAACCTCCCATTTGAGTCACAGGGAGGTAGAGACAGTCAGCATCTGCACAACAGCAGAGGGCAGCCAGACTCCTAGATGTCCGAACCACGCTCAGACCTTCAGACTACATGTTTCTGGGTAAGAACGTTTATGCTTATGTGTCTAACTTCACGTCTGAACCACATTCAGATCATTCTCCTCAGACAGTAGTCATGGGACAGAAAGGGAGCGTTCTGAAAAATTCACCTCTGGGGTGCATCCTAAGAGATTGAACTAAACTAGAACTTAAAAACCTGAGAAAGAGATGCATGATACATTTTTGTAACAATTTATGGCCACATTATCTGCTAGGAACTGAAGGAAACTGGCCTGTACACAGCACCCTTAATTATAATGCCATTTTGCAATTGGACAAGTTTTGTAAGCATGAAGAGAGATGGACAGAGATTCCATACATATGGGCTTTTATGACTTTAAGCCAGAAGTCAAAAGGAAAGGATGAAGTCCCCTTGCCGGTTGAGAATCACCACAAGTCCAAGCAATTAGCTAACCCTTTGGGCACCTCCTCTGAGACCCCAGGTCCCCCTGCTCCTCAAACTCATTCCCTACGTGTTTCTCATTTCACTCCTTCTTCCCCGATCTGCAACTTGCTCTCCTGGCCAGCACCTTGTCAGGCCCATGGCCAAGCCGGACATAGAAGGCAAGCCTAGGCAAGTCTTACTCTCTGGTTCAGGTCCTAGCATGCAATCAAGGCACAAAGTGGGGATGGGATAAAAGGACTCTAAAAGGTAGACAGACACTGCCTCTCACAGAACTAGGCTTTGATCTGATTACTTAACTCCAGTAAAACAGGCCATGCCCTGTCCTGCATTCAGCATTTCCAGCTCCACTGGAAAAAAAGCAGTCACTTTACTCCTGATCTGATAAAGTTCCTTTTCGTTTTTGCTCTGGTCAGTTTTAATATTTTTGTTTAAGTCTGTTCCATCTAGGATCAAGGATTCATGGCAGATACCCATTGTGCCTGTGTGTCACCTCCCACCCTCTGGATCCTCTGGGCCCCTCACAGCTCCATGCATTCCAGGCCTTCTCCACTTCTTTCCCCTCCCCCTCCCTTGCATCGTGATTTCGTTGACCCCCGGTCAGCATGAAGCAGTTTCAGAAGAATCTTCATCCCCTTTCCTTATATATAGAGAAGTGGGGAAATGTCATGGGGTGCAGAACACCCCAGAAGTTCTCTGGGGCACATGAAGGAATCTTCTCCTTGAGAAATTGAACCAGAAGACAGATAAACCTAGAGATAAGCAGAACCAAATGGGACTGAGCTAGTTTCGAGAATCTCTACCCTTCATTCTGATCTCCCTTACCCCTGGGGAGATAAATTTTGGTGTGGCTGTGGCCTTTGTATCCTGAAGAGAGATCCATAGCCAGCCCTCACCCAATTCCTCTAGTCATCACCAGTGGGGGATGGTCCTCCCTCACTAAAGGGACTTTCCACAGGCAGATGGTCCACCCCCATCAGCCCCCTATAAAAGTACCTGCCAGTCTCCTGCTAGAGGAGATTGGTACCTCAAAGCCATGTGCTTTGTTCCATACCTATCTCCCCATGAGAAGTCCAAGGATTTCTTTCATGGTTTCCCTCCCCGCCTACTTCCCTTCCCTTGCCCCTAAATAAACTACCATCTTATTCTAAAAAAAAAAAAAAAAAAAAAAAAAGTCAGACACCAAGCTCATTTTCATATAGAGTTTGGAGAGTACTATGCACACACATGAACTCAGGTTCCTTAAAAGAGATGTGATTATCTAAATAACCCTCTAGGGGTAGAAAAGCCTTTGCCAAACAGGCATATAGAATGAGATATACAGCCTTCATGAGAGAAGTAAATGAAGAGACAGAGCATAAACAAGCAAGGTCCATTTAATGCAGAGGATAACAAAAGTTCCAGGGAATTCATGTGGTAGAAAAGAAGGAAAATTAATCTTGCTAGATTGATATATAGGAGACAAGCATACAATGCCATATGAAAACATGTAAAGGAAAAAGGGGATGGTAAATCGAGGCCTGGAAGAGAAAAAAACAACTACTGACTAAAGACATGGAAAGAGAAGACCCATATTGTTGTGTATAAATGAAGTAGCAGAAGGATCAACACAGCAGGAAGATATAAATATGAGGAGTAATAGGGGCTTAACCTTTCAGTGGTATTGTGAATCATATGGATTGTCTAAAATGTATGGAAAGGTGGGGTTCAACAGAGGGAAAGAAGGTTTGATTCTACAACAACCCAGAATTCTTTTTCTAAGAGGAGACTCTCAATTGGATAGTGACAGAAGTCTGGAAGATTGTATAGGTCCTTGGGGAAGGCAGAAGCCCACTGGAGAGGGAAGAGGCAACTAGCCTTGGCTATTTATGCATTAAGGTATGAAGGTTTAGTGTAGGGGCTTTTTTTGTTGTTTTGGGAATAAATAAAACCTGTCTTGTATTCTGCGTTGCATTACTCTAAGTGCTTAAAAAGAGCTAAGAGAAACATGAACCAAATCCTGATTTTCCCATTTCAAAACCAATTATTATTTATAGAAGGCTTCTATATTTAAACCAGTTTAAATGAACCCAGAACTTGAGTAATATCCATTGGTTACATTGTGTTATTACTATATACCATGGCTATACATTTCATAATCCCTTTTGTGAACATCAAGATATTACAAGGCCTGCAGCACCTCTCTTGCTCTCCATGATCCTTTATAAATCATCTGTCACTCGTTTAACAATTACTCATTCCTGTTTCAATACTTTAGGATGGAGTTTGTGCAAGCCTGGTGATTTGAACCCACTGAGAAAGGATAAGGGCCATTTTACCATATTCTTTTCATCTTTGGATTTAATTCCCATTTAATTGTGTCTTTTTCTGTCCTTCACATTCCAAATACTACATTCCAGAATTGCATACCTAGAGTTTAAAGGAAGCCATCTAGTAAAAGCACTTTATTTTAAATCATCTGTCCAAGACAGATGATTTGCTAAGACATACAAGGAGCAAGTGTCAAAGAATGGATTTGAACCCATGATCTCTGTTCTGAGAGCCCTGTATTCTTTTTACTATATCACACACCTTTTCTATCATTTGCCTTGGAAAAGAAAACATAAAATTAAAGAGTCGAGTAGTTTCACCTCATCAGTGCTCATGACCGTCAAAAAATCCATATGGAGTGGTGGCTCTGTCCCTTCTCTGATGCTCCTTTTGTCTCCAATATAGATTTAAAAAAAAAAAACTTTTATCAGATTTCCCTCCCGTGCCCCTCAGTGAACGGGAACTGTTACTCTTACAGTTAACAGACCTTGCTATCATTATCTTCAACTTCCATTTTTTCAACTTGCTGTCTAGCTTCCTTAAGTTGGTCAGAACCTGTGACTCCATTTATGTAGAATGGTCCCAAGTGAGGAAAATACCTCAAACAATATAGGCTGGCATTATAATAAAGTCCTAAACCACTGCCAGGGGCACTTAGTGATCTGTTCAGGGTCACACAGCCACTATGAAAGGTATGACTTGAACCTAGGACTTCCTAACTCAGAAAGCATCTCTAGCAGAATGGATAAAGTGATGGACTTAGAGTCAAGAAGAACCATGTTCAAATTTGGTCTCAGGCATTTACAAGGTGTGTGATCCTGGGCAAGTCACTTAACTTCTATTTGCCTCAGTTATGCCATCTGTAAACATGGAGATAACAATAACACGTGCTCCCCAGGGTGGTTGTGAGGATAAAATGAAATAATACCCATAAAGTGATTTGCAAAATTTAAAGAGATATGTAAATGTTTTCTACTGTCATTATTGTTGTTGTTATTATTAACAGTATACGTCTTTTTTAAGGACCTGAAGGTACCGAAATATGGAGGAAATATCCACACTGACAAGATCAAAAATCTGTGAAAGTACCAAATTCTTCTTCTCAGAGGGATTTCTGAATGGCAAATATGTTCATATATGTTGAATACACATACCAATGGTAATGTACTCATTACATAACTATCAGGTAATATTATGTTTTACCCTGCAAAATCCATACTTGCTTCCATTGACTCTGCTTTTGGGAGGAAGACTGCAGCAATCACTAGGATTAAGCATGTGTTAACAAACTATGTTATGTCAAACTAGCTTTACTTCCTTTTTTGATAGAATACTAGACTAGTAAGTCCAGGTATACCATAGGCATAGCATATATTTATTTTAACAAATAATTAAATAAAGTCTTTCATATAATCCTTGTAGATAAGATGAAGAAATGCAAGTCAGAAGATGGAAAAAATAGAGAAAAAGGGTAAAGTCATAAGCTTTTCTTAGGTGCCTACTTGGGTGGTTGTTGCCCTTCATGTTCAAAGAATACCAAAATGACATCACTATATTGGGGTCAAGGTACTGTGGCTGTGCTAAGTATTTTTCAAATATTATCTCATTTCATCCTCACAATAATCCTGAGAGGTAGAAAGTGTTACTATCCACATTTTATAGTTGAGGAAACTGAGGCAGATAGAGGTTAAATAACTTCCCCAAGGTCATACAGCTAGTAAATATCTAAGGCTAGATTTGAACTTGTATTTTTCTGACTCAAGGAAGAAAATATATGCAATTCAGTATTGTTTAATAGAAGAAGGTTTCTAGTGATATGTTAAGAGTATGTTCTGCTATTTAATGATGTGGATTAAGAGGCAAATCATCTTTGCCAGATTTTTAAATGACATAACATTGAGAGCTATATAGCTAAGACATTGGATAGAATATTTCCTTTGTTTGGCCTTTAACGATCATTATTACATCACAACCTGGTTCCTCCTACCTTTCCAGTCTTCTTCCACGTTATTTCCTGCACATACTTTACAATGGAATCAAACATGCTTTATCTCTGCAATTCACACGTGACACTCTATCTCCCATCTCCATGCATTTACTCTTGGTGCCCTCCAGGAAAGGAATGCTTTCCCTTTTCAGCTCCACATTTTAGAATCTAGAGCTTCCTTCAAAGTATAGCTCAGTTCCCACAAACCTTTCCTGATCCACCCTAGCTAATTTTTAATGAATTTATTTCTGTACAGGGAGTTAACATGATCAAATCATAAGAAAGACCTTAAAACCATAACATGAACATTTTGTCTAGCAATGGTATAGAAGCTAAATTAAAGGGATGCTAATTTTGAGTTGGAAAACCTATTTAGGGCATATTATAACACCAAGTTAAATTAAGGGCAATACTTGATTGGAAGAGTGAGAATAGAGAAGAGGGAATGGGTATGAATTATGTTGTGGAGGCAACATCAATAGGAATGTAGAGGGGAAACTAGGTGGTGCAGTGGATAGAGCATTAGCCTTGGAATCAAAAGGACCTGAGTTCAAATCTCACCTTGGACACTTACTAGCTATGTGACCTGGGCAAGTCACTTAACCCCAACTGCCTCACAAAAAAAGAAAGAAAGGAAGGAAGGAAGGAAGGAAGGAAGAAAGAAAGGAAGGAAGGAAGGAAGGAAGGAAGGAAGGAAGGAAGGAAGGAAGGAAGGAAGGAAGGAAGGAAGGAAGGAAGGAAGGAAGAAAGAAAGAAAGAAAGAAAGAAAGAAAGAAAGAAAGAAAGAAAGAAAGAAAGAAAGAAAGAAAGAAAGAAAGAAAGAAAGAAAGAAAGAAAGAAAGAAAGAAAGAAAGAAAGAAAGAAAGAAGGAATGTAGAAAGGGAGGGGGAAGATGATGGAGTACAGGCATCAACTCAGCTGAACTTTTTCAACATTCCCCTTCAAAGAACTTTAAATCAAATTCTGGAGTGGCAGAGATTGAGTGAGGTTTGCGTTAGATTTTTCCAGCCCATGACAATTTAGGAGGATGGCAGGAAAAGTCTGTGACACCAAGGCTAGGGTCTGTTCAGTGCATGCCACAGTAATGCTAGCAGCAGACTTTGGAGGTGACTGCAACAATGATAGGAAAAGCATGAAGCAGCTCCAAGCCCAGAGATGCTGAGGAGTTCTGATAACTGGTCAGATAGCGGATACTACAGGTGATCCTTTTCTAGCTCTGGGTGCAAGACTCTGTTGCGTTGCCCCTACACTCTTCTGGATTTCAGTTCCAGGTGAAAGAGGATTATTAGTACTTGTGCCCAGAGAGAAAGAAGGGTCCTGGTTACAGTTCCAGAGCAGAGAAGAGTTCAAGTGCTTGCTAACAAAGGGGCAGGGTCCCTGATCTTGGTTTCAAGGTAAAAAGGAGCTCTAGCACTTGTAGCTGTAGGAGAAAATGGGACATGAGCACTATTTTAGAGGCAAGAGTATCAAAAGCAATTGCAGCTATAAGGGAAGAAGGTCCCTTCTTGGGGAAAGACTAGAGAATGGGAAAGGAGAGCCTTTACAACACCTCTCGTTGGATCATACCACCTTGGAACACCAAAAACTTAAAGGCCCCCAGCACTAGTTCTGAAAACAGAAGCACAAAAATGCTAAATCTTGAAACAATGCCCCTTCAACTATGGTAGAAGAACCCAAATTTAATACCAAGTTAAAAGTCAAGAAATAGGCTGGGGTAGAAAAGTAGCAAACAACAACAACAACAAAAAGAACCTGATCATGAAATAATCATAAAAACTTATTGTGGTTACAGGGAATATCAAGACACACTCAGAAGACAATGGTGTCAAAGCCTCAAAGAAAACTGTGAATTGGAAAAAGTCCAACAAGAATACCTGGAAGAAATTTTTAAAAGATGGTAAACATCAAAGTTAGAGGGAAAATAGGGGAAAGAATTGAGAGTGATGCAAGTGATTCAAGAAAATTATGAAAAGAGAGTCAGCAACTAAGGAAGGGAGGTACAAAAGCACTTAAAATGGAACTAGGCAAATGGAAAAAAGATACAAAAATTCATGGAATAAAAGAAATCCTTAAAAATCAAAATTTACCAAGTGGAAAAATAGGCACAAAAGCTCATTGAAAAAAATAATTCCTTAAAAATTAGAATTGGAAAAATGGAAGCAAATGACTCCATGAGAATTAAAGACACAATAAAAATAAATGAAAAAATTAAAAATAGAAGAAAATGAGATATATCTTATTGAGAAAATCAACGAACTCGGGAGATAGATCAAGGAGACATAATGTAAAAATTAATTGGATTTCCTGAAAGCCATGATATAAAAAAGACCCTAGATATCATATTTCAAGAAATTATCAAGGAAAACTGCCCATTTACAATATAAATTGTACAATAGGAATTGAATCAACACATCACCTCCTGAAAGAGACCCCAAAATAAAACTCCTAGGAATATTATTATGAAATTCCAGAGCTCTTGAGTCAAAGAGAAAATATTATAAACAGAAAAAATGAAACATTGCAAATAGCATGGAGCCACAGTGAGAATTACATGAGATTTAGCAGCTTCAACATTAAAGGAGTTGAGGGCTTGATATTCCAGAAGGCAAAGAAGCAGGGAATACTATTACAGAATAACTTCCTGGGGCAGCTAGGTGGTACAGTGGATAGAGCATCGGCCCTGGAGTCAGGAGTACCTGAGTTCAAATCCAGCCTCAGACACTTAACACTTAATAACTGTGTGACCCTGGGTGAGGCAGCTGGGGTTAAGTGACTTGCCCAGGGTCACACAGTTATTAAGTGTTAAGTGTCTGAGGCTGGATTTGAACTCAGGTACTCCTGACTCCAGGGCCGGTGCTCTATCCACTGCACCATCTAGCTGCCCCTCAATTTAATCTTTAAGAGGAAAAATGGATATTTAATGAAAGAAAGGTTTTCAAGCATTCCTGATTTAAAAAAAAACTATAGCTGAATAGAAAAGTTGACTTTCAAATAGAAGATTCAGGAGAAGCATGAAAATGTAGAGATGAAAGAAAAATCATAAGGGACTCAACAAGATTAAATTATTTACATTGCTATATGGGAAGATAATATTTGTTATTTCTAATAATTTTATCATTATAGGGCAGTTAGAAGAAGTATACATAGACAGAGGGCACAGACATGAGTTGAAAATGATAAAAATAAATAATTAAATTAAGGGACAGTGCTAGAGGACTGGAAGAACATGAAGGTATAAGAAGAACAGGGAAAAATATCTCACTTGAAACAAGTGCACAAGGAAGAGCTTTTACAGTAGAGGGGGAAATAGAAGTGGGGTTGATGACTGGAAACACTTGAACCTCACTCTCATCAGGTTCAAAAAGGGAGTAACACACACATTCAATTGTGTGTAGCAATCTATCTTACCCAATAGGAAAAATAAGAGGTGGAGAGCATGAGAGAAGGGGTGGAAGACTAATGGAAAGGATAATGTATTAAAGGAGATAATGGTCAGAATCAAACCTGACATTTGAGAGGGTACAAGGGAGATACAGAGACAGAGACAGAAAGACAAAGAAGGATAAATGGGGTAAATAGGGCAAAAGGGAATAGGGAGTTAATAATCATGACTGAGATAGCAGAGCCATGATGATGGAGGAAAGGCAGTGACTTGCCTGAACTCTCCCCAAGACCCTTCCAAATACCTTGAAATAATGCCATAAAACAAATCCTGAAGCAGCAGAATCCACAAAGAGACAGGATGAAATAATTTTACAGCCAAAGATATGTAGTATCAGGGTGAGAGTATAGCACAGTCTAGTGCAGGCAGTGCTAGCACAGACCCAGCCACAGAAAACCAGTAGCAGGCCTTGGGAACCTCTGAATCATCAACAGCAGCAACTGCTTCTGGAACTCTTATCCCCCAGATTTTAAGGAGGTGGAACAATTAGACAGAAGGAAATTACAGGGATCTCTTTGCTAGCACTGAAGACTCTGTTGTTTTGCCCATATTCCCATCCTGGTTGCCATCTTGGGTGGTAGTCTCAGGCCAGGGAGGAGCACAAGCACACTGGAGCTTGTGACCACAGTGGAGTGGGATTCTGTTCATAGTTCCAGGGCAGAAAATCAGGCCTGTGGTTGCTTGCAGACCAGAGCACAGGACAGGAGAATAGTAAATATACCTCTCCTCAAATAATACTACCTTGGAAGAACTAAAAACTTACAAATCCCTGAAGTATCTCTGAAAACAGTTGCTCAAAATCCCTGAAGCTTGGAACAGTGCACCTTGGGAACAATGTTCCACTTTAACAAAGAGTTAAAAGGGAAGAAATAGGATGGTTAAATAAGCAAACAGGAAAAACCATGCTGACTATAGAAAGTTTCTATAGTGACAAGGAAGATAACAAAGTCAAAGCTCCTATAGCTGAAGCTTCCAAGAAAAATATGAATTGGTCAAAGGCCATAGAAGAGCTCAAAAATGATTTTGAAAATAACATAAGATAGGTAGAGGAAAAAAGAAAAAGAGAACTGAGAGTGATGCAAAAAAATCATGAAAAAAGTGAACAGCTTGGTAAAGTAGATACAAAGAAATACTGAAGAAAATAACACCTTAAAAAACTGACTAGGAAAAGTAGTAAAAGAGGTACAAATATCCAATGAGGAAAACAATGCCTCGAAATGTTGACTTGGCCAAAAGGAAGAGGAGGTACAGAAGCTCTCTGAAGAAAATAACTCCTTAAAAATTAGGATTGGCAAATGGTAGCTAATGAAATTATGAGAAATCAAGAAACAATAAAGAAAAAAACAAAAGAGTGAAAAAATAGAAGACAATGTGAAATATCTCGTTAGAAAAATAACTGTACTAGAAAATAGATCCAGGAGAGATAATTTGAAAATTATTAGACTACCTGAAAGTCATGATCAGAAAAAGAGCCTAGACATAATCTTCCAAAGAAATAGTCAGGGAAAATTGCACTGATAATCTAGAATTTAAAAGAATCCACCAATCACTTACTGAAAAAGATAACAAAATGAAAACTAACAAGAATATTATAGCCAAAATCTAGAAATCCCACATCAAGGAGAAAATATCGCAAGCAGCTAGAAAGAAACAATTCAAGTGTTGTCAAGCCACAGTCAGGATAAAACAAGAATAATCAGCTTCTATATTAAAGCATCAGAGGGCTTTAAATATGTTATTCCAGAAGGGAAAGGAACAGGGATTACAACCAAGAATCACCTACCTAGCAAAACTGAGTATAATCCTTCAGGGGGAAAATGGGAATTCAATGAAAGAGAGGACTTTCAGTAATTCTTGATGAAAAGACCTAAGCTGAACAGAAAATTTGACTTTCAAATAAAACACTCTAAAGAAGCATAAAAAGGTAAATAGGAAAAAGAAATCATAAGGGATATTAAAAGTTTAAACTGTTTACATTCCTACTTGTAACTCATAAGAACTTTCTCATTATTAGGGCAGCTTGATGGAGTATATTTAGACAGAGGTAATAGATGTGAGTTGAATATGAAGGAATGATATCTTTTAAAAAATAAAATTAAGGGGTGAGAGAGGAAGGCACTGAGAGAAAGGGAAAAGGAGAGGTGGGATTGGTTAAAGTATCTTACATAAAAGAAGCAAGAAAAAGCTCTTTGAGTAGAGGGGAAGATGGGGGAAGTGCAGAGAAGTAAGTGAGCCTTATTCTCATCAGAATTGGCTCAAAGAAGGAATAACATACACATTCAATTGGGTATAGTAATCTATCTTACGCTGCAGAAGAGTAGCAAGGGAAGAGGGGAAAGGGGATGGTAGAAGAGAAGGCAAATTTGGGGAGGGGACAGTCAGGAGCAAACCACTTTTGAGGAGGGTAAGGGTGAAAGGAAATAGAGTATATGGCATGGGAATGTAATAGGATGGAGGTAAATACAGTTAGCAACAGTAAATTGAAAAATTTAAAGCAACTTTGGCAAAGGCGTCATTTCCCAAACACATAGAAAATTGAGTCAAATTTATTAAAATTAGAGCCATTTCCTAATTGATAAATGATCAAAATATATGAACAATTTTCAGCTGAAATAATTACAGTTATCTATAGCTGTATGAAAAAAAATGCTCTTACTCACTTTAGATTAGTGAGATGCAAGTCATAACAGTTCTGGGGTACTACTTCATACCTATTGGACTGGATAATGGGCCAGCAGAGGAAAATAACAAATGTTGTAAGGGTTATGGGGAAAATGAGGAATTGGTGCATGGTTAGTGGAGTTTTAAAGTAATTCAAACATTCTGTAGAACAATTTGGACCTATGGTCAAAGGAATATAAAAACCATACATCCTCTTTGACCTGGTAATACTGCTATTAGGTTGGTATCCAAAAAGAGATTAAAAAAAAAGTTAAATGACCTATATGTACAAAAATTATTTATGGCAGCTCCTTTCTGGTGCAAAGAATTTGAAATTGAAGAGATGGCCATCAGTTGGGGAATGGCTGAACAAATTATGGGATGAGATTGTGAGGGAACCACTTGTGCTATAAGAAATGATGAACAGGATGCTCTCAGAAAAATCTGGAAAAATTTACATGAGTTGATGCAAAGTCAAATGTAAGGTATACAAAGTAACAGCAGTATTTTAAGATGATGAGTTCTGAATGACCTAGCTATTCTCAACAATACAGTGATCCAAGACAAATCTGAAGGACTTATGATAAAAAATGTGATCCATCTCCAAAGAACTCATGCTTTCTGAATACAGATTGAAGCATAATTATTTGTGGGGGGGGGGCAGGGCAATGGGGGTTAAGTGACTTGCATAGATTCCCTCAGGTAGTAAGTGTCAAGTGTCTGAGACCGGATTTGAACTCAGGATCCTGAATCCAGGGCCAGTGCTCTATCCACTGAGCCACCTAGCTGCCCCAGCATAATTTTTTTTTTTGTTTATTTTTCTTGAGTTTTTTTTGTTTTCTTTCACAACCAAATATGAAAATGTTTTGCATGACTATACATGTATAACTTGTATTGTATAAACTTATATTGAAGTGCTTTTGTTCTTAAGGGGGGAGGAAGGAATTGAATTTTGAGTACAAAGTTTTAAAAATGGACATTAAAATTATTTTTACATGTAATTGGGGAAAATAAAAGTCTAAATAAATGGAAAAAATGTTTTTAAATTGCATTGTTAATGTAAATGGAACAAAGTGTGGAAATTTATTTTGATTTGGGGACCCTACCTTTAGGCTGAGATTAGAAAGCCTTAGGCCCTCAGGGTCTCTCTCCCTCCTCCTCAGCTTCAGCTGAGTGAAAAAGCCCCATGGGCTATATGAGACGCCAGGTCAGACAGCTGGGGGGAAAAAAAAAGCCCCCAGCTCCCTCTGACCTGAGCGGAGCGATCGGAAAGATCCCGGATGGCCTGTGCTGAGGCATGAGGCTCAAGAGCACCCCCCCCACCACCAGCTGCAGCTCTGGCTGGCGGATTATCTTGGTCTGTGGGGGTGAAGGAAGCCCTGAGATTTGAGTGGAGAGAAGAAAAGGTATATATAGACCTGGGAGTTAGACAGGAGGGGGACCAAAAGGAAGACTCGAGGACGGACTAGATAGAGGGACTAGAGGGTGACTAGAAGGGAGCGAGGACAAGGACGGAGCAGAAGACAGACTGACCAGGAGGCAGCGGAGAGCACAGAAGCAGGTCAGCACAGGGTACAGGTGGGAGAAAGTGAAGATTAAGAGGAGTTAGAAGAAAATAGCTGACCAAGGAAAGTGTATCCTGCCCTGAGGCCGGAGGCAGCTAAGGCCCTTATTGTATTCAAGAAGTTCAGCAGGTGGGAGAGAGACGCAGTGGAAAGAGACCACAGGAAAGCAGTCAGGTTGTACTTTATTTCCCTGTATTCCTAATTTGAAATAGTATCTCATAAATAAACTCTGCTTGGATTATTTACTTAAGAGGCTTCTTAATCTTTAGTCTATCAGTTTGGGAGCAGTGTGGTGGAACTTTATAAACGGCCCACGTTAAATTAACGGTCAGATAGCCAAATAGTAAACAGTCCCCAGTTTAGTCCTCCAGTCAGATTAGCCCCCAAATTAGGCTCGTCAATTCAAAAATATTTAACAAAAGTCACCTGTAAAATGGAAGTAGAAACAAAAACATGCATACAGAGTAAAAATAAGGGGCTTCAGCATAATATATTATGCTTCAGTTGAGATTAAAGAAAAAAGCCAGGGATAGCAATCATAATCTGAGACAAAGCCAAAACAAAAATACACCTAATTAAAAGAGATAAGCAGGAAAACTATATTTTGCTAAAAGTTATGATAGGCAATTAAGTAATATTAATACTAATACACACACACACACCAATGGTATAGCATCCAAATTCTTAAAATAAAAGTTAAATTATTTACATATGGAAATAAAGAGTAAAACTATACTGGTGAGGCACCTCAACTTTTCCCTCTCAGAACCAGATAAGTCTAACTGTAAAATAAGTAACTTAAGGAGATGAATAGAAAAATTAGCTAAGATAGATCTCTAGAGAAAAATACCATAATCTCACCTACATATGGCATCTCCACAAAAATTGACCATATAGTGTGGTATAAAAAAATCACAGACAAATGCTGGCAAAAAAATACTAAATATAACCTTTTGCAGGCCATAATATAACAAAAATTACATTCAATAATAGCCTGTAGAATAATAGATTAAAATTAATTGAAAAGTAAATAATCTTATCCTAAATGATTAGAGATTCAAAGACCATATCATAAAAAAATATCAATAATTTCAAAAAAGAGAATGACAACAATGAGACAACATATCAAAATTTGGGAGATGCAGCCAAAGGACTACTTAGGAGAAATTTTCTATTTTTAAATCTTACACCAATAAAAGAGAGAAAAAACAAATAAATTAATTGGGCATAAAATTTAAAAAAAAAAAACTATAAAAAGAACAAATTTTAAATCTCCAATTAAACAACAGATTGTAAGTCCTGAATATCAAGGGAGAGATTAATAGAATTGAAAACTTTAAAAAATTTTGAACTAATAAATAAAACTAGGAGCTGATTTTTATGAAAAAAATAGATAAACCATTGCTTACTTTTATTTTTTTAAAAAGAAGAAAACCAAATTACCAGTATCAAAAATGAAGATGAAATTAAAGCAATTACCAGGAGCTATTTTGCCCAATTATATGCCAATGGATCTAACAATCTAAATGAAATGGAGGAATATTTACAAAAAATTCGATTGTCCAAATTAGTGGAAGAGGAACAGAATACTTAAGTAACCCTATCTTAGAAACATAAGTTGAATAAATCATAAATGAGTTCCCTACGGAAAAAATACCCAGGACCAGATGGATTCCTTACTGAATGCTACTAAACATTTAAAAAACAATTAATTCAAATACTATATAAACTACTTGGAAAAATACGCAAAGGAGCCCAACCAAATTACATTTATGATATAAATATAGTTCTGATTACTAAATCAGGAAGAGCAAAAGAAAAAAAGAAAAAAGAAAAGAAAACTATAGACCAATTTTCCCAATGTATATTGAAAATTTTAAATAAAATACTAACAAGTATATTATAGTAATATATCACAAGGATCATATACTATGACAAGGTGGGGATTTATACCACGAGTGCAGGGCTGGTTCAATATTAGAAAAACTATCAGCATAATTGACCATGTCAATAAAAAAACCAACAAAAATCATATGACTGTCTCAATAGAAAAAGGTTTTGGCAAAATACAACACTCATTCCTATTAAAACACTAGAAAGCATAGGAACAAATAGAGCTTTCCTTAAAACGATTAAGTATTGGGGGCAGCTCAATGGATAAAGCACCAGCCCTGAATCCAGGAGGGCCTTAGTTCAAATCTGGCCTCAGACACTTAACACTTACTAGCTGTGTGACCCTGGGCAAGTCACTTAACCCTCATTGCCCTGCAAAAAAAAAATAATAAAATGATTAAATATTATCTGTCAAAACCCATCAGGAAACATGATCTGTGATGGGGATAAGCTAGAAGCCTTTGAAGTAAGATCAGGAGTGAAACAAGGATGCTCATTATGTCCACTATTTTTCAATATTGCACAAGAAATGCTGGGTATAATAATAAAACAAGAAAACAAATTAAAGGAATTAGAATAGGCAATGAGGAAACAAAATTCTCTCTATCTTTTCAAATAATTTGATACTAAGAAAACCCTAGAGAATCCACCAACAAACTAGATGAAACAACAAATTAAGTAGAGTTTAAATATATAAAAAACCTACATAAATAATTAGAATTTCTATATATTATTGACAATGTCCAGCAGGAAGAGATACAGAAATTCTATTTGAAATAACTGCAGACAATATAAAATATTTGGGAGTGTACCTGACAAGACAAACCCAAGAATTAAGTAAACCCAATGGCAAAAGACTTTTCACATAAATACAGATCGAAACAATTAGAGAAATAATAATTTCTCATGAGAAGATTGAGCCAATATAACAAATACAACAATTTTACTTAAAATAATATATTTATTCAGTGCCAAACCAAACAAAAATTTACTTCATAGAGCTAGAAAAAAATAACAACAAATTTCATCTGAAAAAACAAAAGGGCAAGATTATCAAGGGAATCAATGAAAAAATGTGAAGGAAGGTGGTAGTACAAGATCTCAAAGTATTTTAAAAAGTATTAATTGTGAAAATAATCTGATATTGGCTATGGAACAGATAACTAGATCAATGGAATAAATTAGGTATACAATACACAATAATAAATCCCCTTGATAATTTCGTATTTAATGAACCCAATGATCCAAGCTTTGGGGACAATAATTCACTATGTGACAAAAATTGTTTGAAAAACTGGAAAGCAGTTTGGCAGAAATTAGGTATAGACTAACATCTTACACTGTGTGGCAAGAAAAGGTCAAAATGGGTACATGATTTAGATATAAAGGAGGATATCATAAACAAAATAGAGCATCATGGAAAATTTACCTGTCTGATCTATGGATAAGAGAAGAATTTATGACCAAACAGAAGAAAGAGAACATTATGGAAAATAAAATGGATAATTTTGGTTGCATGAAATTAAAAAGGTGTTTTGTTGTGAGTTGTTGTTTTTTTTTTCCCAACACAAAGCCAATGCAGCTATATAAGATTAAATAGATTCAAGCAAGAAACTCTGTGTGTATGCATGTGTGTGTTGGGGGGGGGGGAGTTATAGCAAATTTCTCAAATATATAAAGAACTGAGTCAAATTTTTAAGAATATGAGTCATTCCTCAATTGACAAATGGTCAAAGGATATGAACAGGCAGTGTTCAGAAGATGCAATTAAAGCTATCTAGTCATATGAAAGTGATCTAAATCACTATTGAACAGAGAAATTCTCATTAAAATAATGCTGGGAGGGGCAGCTAGATGGTGCAGTGGTAAAGCACCGGCCCTGGATTCAGGAGTACCTGAGTTCAAATCTGGCCTCAGACACTTAACAATTACTGGCTGTGTGACCCTGGGCAAATCACTTAACCCCAATTGCCTCACTAAAAAAAAAAAAAAAAACAATTTAAAAAATAATGCTGGGGCACCTCACACCTATCAGACTGGTCAATATGATAGAATAGGAAAATGACAAATGTTGGAGGGGCTGTGGAAAAAATGGGACACAAGTGAACTGAGACAATCATTTTGGAGAAGAATCTAGAACTATGCTCAAAGGGCCATAAAACTGTGTTTACCCTTTGATCTAGGAATATTCATACTAAATTTATATCCCAAAGAGATCAAAGGAAGAGAAAATACATCTATATGTACAAAAATATTGATAGAACCTCTTTATTTGCTAACAAAGAATTGGAATTTGAGGGGATACCCATCAATTAGAAAATGGCTGAGCAAATTGTGGTATACAATTGTAATAGAATATTATTGTGGTATAAGAAATGATGAACAGGATTATATCAGAAAAAACTGGGAAGACTTATAGGAATTGAAGCAAAGTGAACTGAGCAGAACCATATGGTAACAACAATATTGTACAATGTTCAATGGTGAATGACTTAGCTATCCTGATCAATACAATGATCCAAGGCAATTCAAGGATAGCAAATTGCTATCCACCTCCAGAGAAAGAATGGATGTAGTCTGAATACAGGTTGAAACAATTTTTTTTACTTTATTTTTCTTTCTATTTTAGCAGCATGGCTGATATGGAAATATATTTCACATTATTTTATATGTGTAATTGATATCACATTTCTCGCCTTCTCAATGGTTGTGGGAAGTATGGGAGGGGTGGAAAGAATTCAGAACTCATATGTTCAAAAAAAAAAGAATGTTAAAAACAAATAAATAGTAAATTAGAAAACAAAAAAGAAACTTGATGGATATGAAAGAGTCAAAGGTAATGCCAATGTTTCAAATATGGAATACTGGCAGTTTTTCCTTAAAGAAATAGGTGTCAGAAAGAGGACTCAGGGAAAGTCAGTGAGCTCTCAAACTCATGACACTATCACTCCAAAAAACCTCCAAATAATGCCATAGGACAATTCCTGGAGCAGCAAAATCCACAGACAAATGTCCTGAGATCATTTTCCAACCAAGGACAGTTTGGAAGGTTGGAAGGAGGGAATTTCTGTGCTGAGACAGGAGTGGAGCCCAACCCCCACAGCTGTGCTAACACAGATCCAGTCCCAAGAAGGCCTTGCCAGAGAAAAAGACCCCCAGAACCTCTGAATCCACTATAGCACCAGTCGTTTGGAACTAAGCTCACAATCTGGTGAGAGGCTGAGCCCTTGGCAGGGGGGGAGATTACAGGGGTCTCTGCTGGTGCTGAGGCAGACCTTGGGTTTTTCACCCCTGCTGGGAACCAGTAGGTAGGCTTGAGTAGCAGTGCCCCAGGTGGGAGAAGGGCAGAGGCTCATCGAAACTGACAACCACAGCACACAAAGTATTGCTGTCTGGTTGATTAGCAAGTTGACTTCGGGTTATTTATGGACCAGAAAACAGGCCAGGTGAGTGAAGAACCTGCCCCTCCTTAAATCTTAATACCTGGGACCCCCTGAAGCTTAGGACAATGCAGCCTGGAAACAGTGATCCACTTTAAGGAGCTAAAACTCAAGTAAAAGAAAGGCAAGATGAGCAGACAGAGAAAGATGAGGACCATAGAAAGTTTCTTTAGTGACAAGGAAGAGCAAGGTACATCCTCAGAGGAGGATGGCAATGTCAGGGCCCCTATATCTAAAGTTTCCAAGAAAAATAATGGTCTCAGACAATAGAGGTGCTCAAAAAGGACTTTGAATAAGAAGTTAGAGAGGTAGAGGAAAAAATGGAAAGAAAAATGAGGATGATGCAGAAAAGACATGAGATAAAAGTCAACAGCTTGAAAAGCCAAATGGAAAAGGAGGTACAAAAGCTCTCTGATGAAAATAATTGCCTAAGAATTAAGATTGAACAAATGGACACTAGTGACTTTATTAGAACCCAAGACACAATAAAGCAAATCCAAATGAATAATAAAAAAAAAAACCCTAGAGGGCAATGTGAAATATCTTCTTGGAAAAACTTCTGACCTGGAATATAGATCCAGGAGAGATAATTTGAAAATTATTGGTCTACCTCAAAACCATGATCAAGGAAAGAGCTTAGACATCATCTTCCAATAAATTGTCAGTGAAAATTAGCCTAATATTCTAGAAGCAGAATGTAAAATAGAAATTGAAAGACTCCACTGATCACCTTCTAAAAGAGATCCTAAAAGGACAACTCCCAGGACTTTTATAGGCAAATTCCAGAGCTCCCAGGTCAAGGAGAAAATATTGCAAGCTGCCAAAAAGAAAGAATTCAAGAATTGTGGATCCCCAGTCTGGATAGCACAAGATCTAGCAGCTTCTACAATAAATGACCAGAAGACATAGAATATGATATTCCAGAGGGCAAAGCAATTGGAATTACAACCAAGAATCAAGTGTCTATCAAAACTAATTATAGGGGCAGCTAGGTGGCGCAGTGGATAGAGCACCGGCCCTGGAGTCAGGACTACCTGAGTTCAAATCCGGCCTCAGATACTTAACACTTCTAGCTGTGTGACCCTGGGCAAGTCACTTAACCCCAATTGCCTCACTAAAAAAAAAAAAAAACTAAAAACTAATTATAATCTTTCAGAGGAAAAAATGGGATTTGAATGAAAAAAGGACTTTCAAGTATTCGTGATGAAAAGACCTGAACTAAATGCAAAATGTGGCTTTCAAATAAAAGACCCTAGAGAACCATAAAAAAGTTGGGGTTAGGTGACATGCCTGGGGTCATGCAGTGGGTGACTGTCTTGTGTATGAGGCCAGATTGCGGCTGGGATCCTCCTGAGTCCAGAGTGAATGCTTTGTTCACTGTGCCACCTAGCTGCTCCATGATGACATCTTTAGGGTTAAATTGAGGGGTGAGGGGAATATACTGGGGGAGGGGGAAGGGCAGAGGTAAAATCCTACATGAAAGAAATAGAAAAAGGCTTATGGAGTGGGGGAATCGATGGGGGAGGAGCAGGGCAGTAAATGAACTTTACACTTATTGTAATAGGCTCAAAGACCTTAATCTCATCAGAGTTGGCTCAAGGAGGGATTCACACACAAGATTGGGTGGAGTAATCTATTTAAACTGGGCAGGAAATGAGCCTAACACTCATCAAAATTGACTCAAAGACCTTAATCTCATCAGGATTGGCTCAAAGAGGGAATAACATACACACTCAATTGGGTGGAGTATGGCGGCAGCTAGGTGGGGCAGTGGATAATGCACTGATCTTCAATTGAGGAGAACCTGAGTTTAAATCCAGTCTCAGACACTTTATACTTACTAGCAGTGTGACCTTAGGCAAGTCACTTAACCCTCATTGCCCCACAAAAAATTTTTAAAAAACATCAATTAGGTAGAGTAATCTATCTAACTCTGGAGGAAAATAGGAGGGGAAGGGGATAAAGAGGGGGGTGCAAAAGAAGAGAGGGCACATTGGAGTAGGGGACAGTCGTAAGCAAATCCCTTTTGAAGAGGGTTAGGGTGAAAGAAGATAGACAATAGAGTAAATATCATGGGGAAGTATATAGGATGGAAGGAAACTTTTTTTTTGTGGGGCAATGAGGGTTACATGACTTGCCCAGGGTCACACAGCCAGTAAGTGTCAAGTGTCTGAGGCTGGATTTGAACTCAGGTCCTCCTGAATCCAGGGTCAGTGCTTTATCCACTATACCATCTAGCTGTCCTAAAACATTTAACAATAGTAATTGTGAAAAAGACAAAAGGGGGAACAATAATAGTACAAAAATATTTATAGCAACTCTTGGTGGTGGCCAAGAATTGGACATCAAAGGAATGTCCATCAATTGGGAAATTACTGAAGAGGTTGTGGTTTATGATTGTAATGTAATATTACTGTGCTATAAGAAATGACAAGCAAGATGATTCCAGAAAAACTTGGAAAGACTCATAAGAACTGATGTATAGTGAAATGAGCAGAACTGGGAGGACATTGTGTAGAGTTACAGCATTATTGTTCTATGAGCATTTGTGAATGACAACTACTCTCAGCAATACAATGATCCAAGGTAATCCCAAGGGATTAATGATGAAACAAACTATCCACTCCCAGAGAAAAACTTATAAAAAGAGCACTTGTGGATGTACATATATAACCTCTATCAGACTGGTTGCTGTCTTGTGGAGGGGGGAGGAAAGGGAGGGAGGGAGAAAAATTTGGAACTCTATATCCTGTGAAAATGAATGTTGAAGGGGGCAGCTAGGTGGCGCAGTGGATAGAGCACTGGCCCTGGATTCGGGAGTACCTGAGTTCAAATCCAGCCTCAGACACTTAACACTTAATAGCTGTGTGACCCTGGGCAAGTCACTTAACCCCAATTGCCTCACTAAAAAAAAATAATAATAATAATAATAAGGGGGCAGCTAGATGGCGCAGTGGTAAAGCACCGGACCTGGATTCAGGAGTACCTGAGTTTAAACCCGGACTCAGACACTTGACACTTACTAGCTGTGTGACCCTGGGCAAGTCACTTAACCCTCATTGCCCTGCAAAAAAAAAAAAAAATGAATGTTGAAAACAACCTTTACATGTAACTGGAAATAATAAAATAAATGTTTGTTGAATAAAAAGAAAGAAAGAGAGAGAAAGAGAAAGAAAGAAAGAAAGAAAGAAAGAAAGAAAGAAAGAAAGAAAGAAAGAAAGAAAGAAAGAAAGAAAGAAAGAAAGAAAGAAAGAAAGGGGACTCAGTTTAGGAAGGACCTTTAGCTTTAGTTGGGGACACATTAATTTTGATATGCAAGTATTCTTTAGGAAGGTAGAAATAGAAGACTAAAGCTTGGGGAATAAAAGTCATGATTAGAGATTGACATTTTGGTATTATCTATATAAAAATGGTAGTTGAAGCCATGGGAAGTGAATGAAATCACCAAGGGAGATAGAACCTTAGGAAATGCACACATTGTGGGGTCAGCAAATAATAATAATAATAATAACAGCAAAGGAAACAGAAGCAACTGTTAGAGAGACAGGAGAAGCAGGTTAATGAGCTGTCCCTAATCAAGGGAAATGACAGTATCCAGGAAAGTCCTAGGACATCTTATAGATGATGAAACTGAAATCCAGAAAGATTAAGTGATTTGTCCAAGGCCATATTGGTAGTAAGCTTCAGAGGTCAGATTTGAACTCTCACTCTTATTCCAAGGCCAGTGATTTTTCCATTCCAATAATGTCAAGCACTGCAAAGATGTCAAGAAGATAAGGAATATTCCCACTGGATTTGAACTTATTGGTGGCAATTTAAAGAGTAGTTCCTATAAAGTTGGGTGGAAGGATTTTAAGGAATTGAGGAGTGAAGACAGAATATCCTTTCTAGTAGTTTATCAATGAAAGGGAAGAGAAGGTAGGAAAATAGCTTTTGGAAGTATAATGGCCAGCCAAGGTTTAAAAGAAAAAAAAACTTGTAAGGCATGTCCCAAGGAGGCCAGATGAGAACCTTCAAATAATACAAGTTAAAGTTCTATGACAAAAATTGTTCCAGGATCTAAATAGCACTAAAATTTCCAAAGTCCTCACAGCTGGCAACCTACATTTAGAAAGAAAGAATATGACCATAAAGGTTCTCTAACAAAACCAATTCAGGACTTAATAGAAAGTCCTAGTAATTTATAAGAGAAAAAATGAATACAAGTGAATACAGGAACAATCTAAACTAACTTCTACCGTTAATTGCTGCATTCAACTTCTAACCAGTCTAAGCTAACTTCTGGCTAGCTCTTCTCCAGATCCACAAGCAAAAAGCCTAGGTAAGGTTTTGGTTCTCTGTTATTGTGCCTGAGAGAGTCCCCTTGTGTTATGCCCTCCATGTAGACCCTAATTTTCTGGAGGAGAAATCAGAAAGATAAAATTCGAAATCATTGAATTAAGTCAGGTACCAAACTAGACCCTAAGAAAATTCATCCAACCATGCATAAGGAACCCAAGCTGAAAGAATATAAGGTAACTTATTTTATTTTTTTTTTTATTTCATGATGTGCACAGAGTCATCTCCCCCTTTGATTCGAGGTCCTCTGGGGGAAGAATAAGGGTTTTTGAAAATTATGAAAAGCCAGAGCAATCAGAGTCTTCCATTATCACAAGGATAAAATATCAATTTTTGTCAGGATAAAACGAAGCACAGATTGGCCCTGATAGGGAAAATTAAATTTCTGGTCTTCACTTGATTTGATATTTATCACTCCTTTACTGCCGAAATGTTCTGTCACAAAACATTAATTTTTTTTTTCATTCATCACACACCAAACAAACTGAAAGGCTTTTAGAAAGTAGAAGAGACAAATAGCCAGTAGGACTGAGTAAAATCAAAGGCTGAGTGAGAAAGAGGAAGGAATGAGGAAAGCAGAGGGATGAATAGCCTCTCACAATTTTGTCAGAAGGAGAATCCTTACAAAGTTGTGCTGTCTGCCAAAATAAAAGCTTCTTATTGAAGTTGACTCTTGAAAGATTGATAAAATTTCAATAGGAAGTGATTTGAAGGTGGAAGACAGGGGGAGCAAGTGAAGGCACTTCACGCCTTAGTAAACAGTGCTAAGAAAAAGTCCAAAGGCACAGCATAAACTTTGTCCACCATGAGAGCTGTCCTTTTTCTAGCTCCTTGGGATTCTACCTCCAATCCACTGAGCATCTCTCTCAAGTCCTCCCATTTCACTGAGAAAACAAAATTCTTTCTTGAAGTCAGTTCTTCAAATACAACCCCACTACTTTCTGCCTGAACTGGCTTTTCTAAACAGACCCCTGATCTCTTGGACTTTGTTGAGCTTTCTCCTCCTTATATTCTATGTACCCAAATCCTTCTCCAAAATTCTCCCATCTTTATTAATTCTTTAACAATACCTTTAACAACAGAACTGTGTTCACTATTGTATATACTGAAATTATAAAAGCAACTCAGTTTGTCCACTGAGTTGTTCTCCTTGCAATATATTTGGAGTCAGATGACCTGAAATCAAATTCCAGCCCTGGCACTTATTAACTGTGTGATATTTTCAGGTCACTTAATCTTGCTACATCTCAGTTTCTTAATCCTTAAGATTAAGGATATGGAAGAGATGACCACTGAGACTCCTTCCACCTCTAGGTTTATGATTCTAGTTAACTTCAAAACCTTTTCTAGTTTGTTTTTCCTACTTTCTTTGTTCTGTTTAGTGTCTATTATTATTGTTGTTGTTGTTGTTGTTATTGGCTGGGCAATGAGGGTTAAGTGACTTGCCCCGGGTCACACAGCTAGTAAGTGTCAAATGTCTGAGGCTGGATTTGAATACAGGTCCTCCTGAATCCAAGGCCAGTGCTTTATCCACTGCACCACCTAGCTGCTGCTTAGTATCTTTTTTAAATTCATATTTCTCAACTTTCACTCTTACTACAGTCATGACAGTAGCAAGTTGTCCTCTCTCTTGTCAGCTGTCTCTTGCTTGTCATATTTACAAGTATTCATATTTGCATTCAGTAGTCTTAAGTTAACTCTACCATCAATGAGGGAAGGATGTACACAATTCACACATGATTGAAAAGGAAGATATTCATGACAAGCTGTTGCTGGAAAGAAGTCTCACAGGTTTGCTCCAGGAAATGCTGCGAGAGCCCCAAGAATCAGGGAGGATGATAAACAAGCACAAAACTGAGTCTGTTTCTGCTAAGAAAACCATAAACTAACTCTCTGAATATGGTGGATACACAGTTGTGCTTTTGTGACTTCACTACAGAAAGACGGATATTGCCAATGTTTATAGAATATGGATTCTCAAGTCATCTTTTATTTTTATGTCCTGCTGCTAAAATATCCTACAATTTCCTTGTATCGATGGTAATTTCCCATTTTATTTCAGGAGGAAAATTAGAACAATATTTCCCAAATAATTTTTATATTTGTTTGAATTTCTACTCATTTTGAATCTCTCCATTTAGCTATTACATCCATACATTTGTAACTGGAAAGCTATTTGTCAATATACCTCTACTCTAAGGGTATGAGTGAAGGCTACTGTTTTGTTTGAAATTCTTACAAACATTCCCAGCCAGTAGCTTTAGGATCAGATAACATAATATACCTTACGCATGGGAACTCACTTTTTTACTGCACCCACCAGTTTATAAGACTGAAGAAATGAAAAATGGAAATAATTAGACAGGTACTCCAATCCAGTCTTCAGGGACCAATGCCAGAAGTTTCCTATAATAGGTCCCTTCCTGGATGTATGGCTCAGGCTGTTTTTAAGCATAGCAAGTTACGAAGCTTCTACCACATTTCCTGAGACATCTGTGTGTGTGCACAGTTATAAAAATATATGCATAAATGTTTACAGACAAAGATATCTAGCTATAGAGTCTCTCCTGATGATTCATTTCAATTAACTCCCTGTCACCCTTACAGACCCTCTTGATGAATATTAACTTATTCTACCATTCCAATGTATCATTTTGATATGGAGGTGACTATATAATCAAGGACTATTCCACTTAAAAGCATATATTGGGAGGTCCTATTGAGAACTTGAATTATAAACCCGTTGACAGATGGTGGTTCTCTTCTCTCAGGACCCCATAACTAAATTCAAAAAGTCTCATAACTAGAAAATTGTCCACCAGGTGATAGTTCTTTGACCACAAGTCACTAAGTACCATCAAATAAAGCATTTGAGAGCTTGCAATCTCTATCAATAGAGAATATGCTCATACCAATGCAATCATGGATCCTTAAAAAGAATCAGTTTATTCCTTTAATTTATATTTCAACTCTGTAAGTTATCTTTACTTTCATTTTTACTGTCCATAGCTTCACATTGTCCCGCTTAGGCAAGCTGTTCTGATTTTATTATTTTATTTCTCTAAAGAAATAAAGTACAAAGGATACATATTCCCAATCCTTTATGCACACCATATATATATATATATATATATATATATATATATATATATATATATATATATATATATATATATGTTTCTAGTATTAAGGTGTCATCCTGTGATACAAATACCTAAAAAAAATTTTGCTAACTGTTGACCAGGACAATAAACAAAAGGACAAAAGTATTCTTTGTAGGGTATGGGTATTTTTCAAGTGATAATTTTGAATAGCAGAAAAAGTACAAAACTTGGAGTTAGGAAGACCAAAGTTCAAATATCACCTCTGACACTTACTAGCTATGTGATCATGGACAAGTTACTTAATGCTGCTGACTTGAGTTTCCTCATCTATAGAATTTACTTAATCTAATTTAATCTCATTCACTGTTCATTTGCTTGTCTTTGACAAAGGCAATAAAGGGGATAATAATGTCCATTATACTTAACTAGCAGCATTATTGTGAGAGTTAAATGAGTTAATGTATGTAAATCACTTTTTAAAAACTGATAGCTCTATAGAGATGTCATCTGTTATTATTCAAAGATGCATCAGTTACTACTTCAGCTGTCATTCTTCTGTCTAATGAAAGGACACCATTCTTGAGTTGCATAGAAAATCACTTCCACATATCATCTCTTAACTATGAGACATGACATCTTGTTTCCTTTTCTGTTTCCAAGTTGTCCTGCAAATCTTTAGCAAAATCACTGAAGTTTTCCCTATCAAGTCTCTTCTACTACTGCTGTTTGTGTATTTCCCCCTTTCTCTGAGAATGTGATTCAAATAATTTTCCACCCACATGAATTGCTTTGTAGTTTTCAAGATGAATCACCTTCATGCCTTCATTTTTCTTCCATTTGCATTATTTCCATTATCCATCAAATGATTTCTATTATAAAACTACTATATATCTGTAAGATAATTAGAGACTTTAACCACAGGTAAAGTAAGAAGAAAAACATTTCTATGTCTCTCATGGGTATGGCAAAACCTCCCTAGTTTTGATCCAAAGTAGGTTTCCTTGATATACTCTATAACCTTTCCATTCATTAAAAAAGTCTAATTTAATACTGACGTCAGTGATGCTTTACTAGATACCTTCCTACAGCTATTAATATAGCTATTTATTGATGCCCTTTGTTTATAGACATTTAACTTCTTTTTCAAGTCATATGACTCTTCTAATCCTAGCCAATTTAATTTCACAAATAGAGTTTTGTGAGACACTATCACAGTGCTTTTCTGGAGGGGTCATAATACTTCTAAATAGTATTTCCAACTAAATCTAATTTCCTTGCTCAAATTTTCCATCAAACAAGATGGAAGTACCACTATGGATGCATTAATAAGGTGATGGGAACACAATCTATCTTATTGAAAATATAACCTGTCCTTTCTTGGACATTACATTTGTTCATTAATCCAGGTATTAGAGGAAAAAAAGCATGCAGAGAGCCGGAAGTGTAATCAAAGGACCTCAGTTCAAATTCTGATTCTGTTACTTATTGCCTTTATAACAGTAGTCAAGTCACTTAAAGTCTCCGAGCTTCATTTTTCATTTGTAAAATGAAAATAAAAGTATATACTGGGTGGTCTCAAAGACACTTCCTAGCTCCAAGTATAAAATGAAGCTATATGTTGATACTGGTGCTTCAGGTTTTAAAAAATAGTTTACATTCCCTAAGATGTAACAGAAGATTTCTATTTCTATATTGAAAAATCCTCAAGAATGTATTACATGCTAGAGATGAGAGGCGACATGATGCATTGGACAGAAGTCCAAACTTGAAGTAAGGAAACCTGGGTTCAAGTACTATATCTTATACATACTAGCTGTTGTGGCAATGAACAAGTCACTTAATTTCCCTGGGTCTTGGTTGCCTCATCTTCAGGGGTAGGATGGGTGGGCTCAAAAGTCTCTTCTGACAGAAATTTCAGAATAAAATATTAGTCATTTTCCTGGATACCAGATATTAGTGGGAGCAAATGGCATCTTTCTTTTCTTCATATGATAGAAAAATATTTTCACTAACTTATTTGTAAAAGTTTTCAAGAATTTTATTCAATTTCACAAAATACTTATGTGCTTACTATGTGAAAACATGAGAAGCAATTTGGTAGAACAGAGAGGGGACAAGTCTTGAAGTCATACAAGCCGAGTTCAAATTTAGTCACTGACATATCCTAGCTATCTGGCCATAAGCCACTTACCCTTTCAAGGTTCCCAATCAACCTTTTAAGACTATAGTTTAAGCAGGAATTGCTGATCTGCATCCATGGAAGGAGGTTGTGTTTTTTTGGGGGGGGCGGGGTTTGGGGTTTTTTTTTTGTTTTTTGTTTTTTGTTTTTTGCAGGGCAATGAGGGTTAAGCGAATTGCCCAAGGTCACACAGCTATCGAGTGTCAAGTGTCTGAGGCTGGACTTGAACTCAGGTCCCCCTGAATCCAGGGCTGGTGCTTTATCCACTGCACCACCTAGCTTCCCCAATGGAAGGATTTTTGACATTTGAATCAAATCACAGGTCCTCACTCTTCCAACCCAGTTCACTCCCATGCATAGCCACACTTAAGCATGCACTTAGACTGTGCACTCCCACATACATACATACATACATACACACACACACACACATACACACTCACTCATTCATACATGTGCAAGTTACTCTGCTAGTACCTGGGGATAAAAGACAAAAAGGAAATATCATTTTTCCTCAAGGAGTCTATATTGCTCTTCCCTCAAATTGAATATTCATTATGGCTCATTCTTTAGAGAATCATCCTTCAAACGATGAACCTTTATAACATCCGTAAAAGATGCCCCTTCCTATCCTCTGATACTGCCACCATACTGGTACAGGCCCTCATCACCTCATGCCTAGACCATTGCAATACCCTAATGATTGCTAGCACCTTGGCAACAGATAACTATATAGGAGTTAGAAAGAATCCATGTTTAGTCACCAAAGGATAAACACTATAGAGACAAAATAAATGAACAACAAATAAAAAGTTACATTTAATAAGGAATTATTATGAAAAAGTGAAATTTGGTGAGCAGTATGATCAGTTTTTCTCTAACTTCTTTACAAATGTTACCATTCCGTAGATCTGATATATGATTTATGGGACAGATGTATCGTGACCTTAATGGTAAAACATAAAAGCCATCCCTGCCAAGGCATAAAGGTTAGAGTATCATGGGTGTTCGTCTAGGTCACATGGCTTCACACCTAAACTAATAAATGTGTCTGATACATATCCTCAGATACATTCAAAGACCATATTTTTCAAATCAACAATGAAATATAAAACTGCCCCATGCCCTGTCTGGTCCCAGGAATATCCTTACCTGCTTGGGCCAGACTTCTGGAGTATTACTTGATGAAATGTATTTAACTCATTTTTTCTTAATTTTTTTTCATCTTTGTAATTTTTGAAACCAAAAAGTTGGGCATGAAGGTGATGAGATTTGCTACAGCCCATCACTGAAAAGATGCCTGAATTTTTAAAATGGACGTGGTTAGAGAATTATGACTTTTCTTCCACATATCACTTCATTCCTTCAATCTTGTAGCTCAATTATCTTCCAGCCCTGTAACCACACATGGATAAACAATTAACCCCAAAACTAGTGCATGGAACTCATGTAGCAAAGGGTTATGGTATATTATCCCTTCATGAATCAGTTGGTTTTGCTCTATTTCCTGAACATAGGTTCCATTTCTAATCTTGGCAAGCCACCATGGAAGACTGAGTCATAGAGTGTGAATATGTCATCACAAATGAATCACGCCTTTAATAGGAAAGAAGTCAAATATATTCCCTAATGACAGTAGGCTAGTCATATTGTCTGCATTGACAGATGGCATATTATATTCGTCTACTCAATATTTCATCCTATGAATATGTGGTTTCCTTTTAGCAAATCATATAAGTATTTGCCCTTTAACTCCTTCTTTGGTTTTCTAAAACAGGCTATGCAAGATGCCCCAGTTCTGGTCTACTTTATACATCCTTAACTGCTACTTCTTTATAGGGTGGTAACACATAAAGATTTTTCCCATGTAGCCTAGTATCATATACTTGGACCTGAGAGGATCTTAAAGTTTTCAGGACAGATTGATATTCACCCACTACACTGCCCTCCACATATTTTAATTTTACATGATTATTCTTCCCTTTTGAGCTATTTTCAATCAATCTGCATATACATGGTAGCACAAAGGATCATAGAATCTAGGATTTAGAAGGAATCTCTTATTTTTGGTGAGGCAATTGGGGTTGTGACTTGCCCAGGGTCACACAGTAAGTAAGTGTCAAGTGTCTGAGACTGGATTTGAATTCAGGTCAACCTGAATCCAGGGCCAGTGCTTTATCCACTGCACCACCTAGCTAGCCCTTAGAAGGAATCTTAGAAACCATATATACTAACCCCCATTTTAAAAATAAGGGAAATAATGCCCATAGAACTTAAATGCCTTGATACATATTATAAAAAGTAGAGCCAAGATTCAAATCCAAATCCTCTGACTCAAAAGCCATAATTTTCCCCTATACAACATTGCCTCCCATGAAAATTGCACTGCAGTATGCTGAATAGAGAGAAGCAGTTAGAAGGCTCAGTGGATAGAGCACTGGGCCTGGAGAAAGGAAGACCTGGGTTCAAATCTCACCTCAGGGCCCTGGTCAGGTAACTTAATCTCTGTTTGCCTAATCTACTAGAAAAGGAAACAGCAAACTATTCCAGTATTTCCGCCAAGAAAACTCCATTCAAGGTCATGAAGAGTCAGACATGACTGAACAATATAGAATGGAACACTGGAGCTGGAGTTAGGAGAATTCAATTATTCTCTAGATTCAGCCACTTCTTCCCCCCACAATATTTGAAAAGTTACAATGTTTATGGGTCTCAGTTTCCTTATTTGTAAAGTGGAGTAACGTTGGGGGGAGGACAATGGTTAGATTAGATGATCTCTAAGGACCCTTCCTGCTCTAAATTCTGTATCTACTTAGTTGAAATCCTTTTCACTTAATTTTTTCTCAGAGATTAAATTATTAAAATGAATCAACTTGATGTATGAAGGGTATTTCCTATCCTTAGGAAGTCAAATAGTCAACTTTGCATAGAAAAATATCATAGATCACAGAATTAGAAAGTTTCATGTACAACCCTTCATTTTACAGAGGAAGACAAAAGCGTAATAATGTGACCTGTGGCATTAGGAAAAGTATTATCTAATTTTGGAGATGACTTGCACACGATGATGTTCAAATAAAACATAGGAGCTAAATAATATTTTAAATGATCAAATATGGTAAATCAAAAGGGAACCTATAGAATAAGTGGTATACACCAGAAATGCTATAGAAATCAATAGAAGGAAAAACCACAGTGAAAGAGAGTAGTTTGGAAAGCATTCTAAAAGAAGTCAGAATTCAGGAAGTTGTGAAAAGATGGATAGGAGCTGGACAGATAGAGAGGAGGTCTCTTAGTGCCCATTTCTGAGATGCTTTGAAAAGAATGCTTCCAACCAGGACTTTCTTCTTTCAACAGTTCATTAAATCTATTCAATGAAAAAAAAGAATAGTAAAAGAAATTATGAAGTCACGAGGAAAATTACTTTTTTTTAAGTTAAGTAGCATGACAATGGCAACTGATAGAGCAAATTAAATTCTAACCGCACTGGTGATTTGATAGATATCATTTTGCTAAGTGTTACTGAGAAAATGCCTTCTTGGGGAGGTGAAGCTAAGATCCAGAAAAAGCACTTGTCAGTTCTGGCATCTGATTCTATTAGGTGAAGTTCATTAATATAAAGAGAAGAGGGGTAGAAGGAAAATGAAACTTTTGGAAGCTGCCAAAGAGCCCTTTTTTTTAAGGAACAGATCGCAGAATTATAGATTTAGAGCTAAAAGGAAACAAAGAGTTCATTTAGTCCAACCTCTTTATTTTAGAAAGGAGGAAACTGGGGCAGCTAGATGGCACAGTGGATAAAGCACTGGCCCTGGATTCAGGAGGACCTGAGTCCAAATCCGGCCTCAGACACTTGACACTTACTGGCTGTGTGACCCTGGGCAAGTCACTTAACACTCATTGCCCTGCCCCAAAAAAAAAAGAAAAAAAAAAGGAGGAAATTGAGATTCATTTCAGTATTTCTAAAGTCAGCACCAGCAAGTCAGAACAAAGTTGAATTAAGCAATTTCACCTTCAGATTTGGAGGGAAAATGATGGTCTTCACTGAAAGACATTACTATCTTGGGTCTTTATAAAACATACAGACAAAAAAGAGTTTTAATTCTTGCTTCACCATTTAAAAACACAACTGGCAAAAATAATTCGATGATGTCATAAAAGGGTAATAATCCAGTAATGACAACTACCTAAAAAATCCAATTCAACTACCTTTAAAAATTCCATATGATCGTGGATTCAGAGGTTTAGAGAGGGTGGCTGGGGCTTTTCTGTTCTGGTCCTGAATTTTAGTTAAGTTATGAGCGCTGAACTTTAGAGATGACCATTTTACCTCTCTCTCTCTCTGGGCACAGTTTACTCTCTTTTAAAATTAGAAAAATGGGTGTTCCCTAATGCTTTGTTGGTGGAACTGTGAACAACCATTCTGGAGAGCAATTTTTGAGCTATGCCCAAAGGGCTATGGGTGTGTGCATACCCTTTAACCCAGTAATAAAACAACTAGGTCTGTATCCCAAAGAGATCATTAAAAAGGGGAAAGTAGCCATGTGTACAAAAATATTTATAGTAGCTCTCTTCATGGTAAAAGAATTGGAAACTGAGGAGGATGCTTATTAATTGGGGAATGACTGAACAAATTGTGGTATATGAATGTAATGGAATACTATTGTGCTATAAGAAATGATGAGCAGGCAAATTTCAGAAAAAACCTGGAAAGACTTAAATAAACTGGTGATGAGTGCAATGAGCAGAACTGGGAGGACATTTTACACGGAAACAGCAACATTGTGTGATGATCAGCTGTGATAGACTTTGCTTTTGTCAACTATACAATGATCCAAGACATTTTCAAAGGACTCATGATGGGAAATGCTCTCCACATCTAGAAAAAGAACTACAGAATCTGAATGCAGATTACACCATCCTGTTTTTACCTTTTCTTTTATTTGCTTGTTTTTTTTTTCTTTTTTGAAGTTTTTCCCTTTTGTTGTGATTCTTCTTTCACAGCATGGCTAACGTGGAAATATGTTTAATGGGACTACACATATATACCCTATATCAGATTGTTTGTTGTCTTGGGGCGGCGGGAGGGAAGAGAAGAAGGGAGAAATAATTTGGGAGAAAACAATCTTATAAAAGCAAATGTTAAAAACTATCTTTACATGTAACTGGAAAAAATAAAATATTATTAAGGAAAAAAAAAGAAAAATGGGTATTCCTATAAAATGTTACCCCCTGAAATGTCTATCTGCCATTTACTAGACCACTTCTCCTAAGGCATTCATGCAGGAATATGCTGAGAGAATTTTAAAAACTTTCTCATTTTTGCCTATATACAAGAAAACCTGCCTCCTTAGTGATCAATTACCAGCTAGGTCAGGCCTAATAAGACATTAATATATACTTTGTTGAGTCAAATCCAGTAATTGGGCACCACCTGTCCAATAAACCATCAGATGCTATTATTAATAAGGCCTTTAAAGAGCCACAAAGAATCCATATTGTGTAAACAAAGTACTGATGGGGTGATTTTTATAGTCTTACTACTTGATCTAAGATGTAATCAACCTGAGCCATCTAGAAGCCTGGCCTAAAGGTCAAGCCCCACTACCCTGAAGATCTGTGGAGAATTTCAGAATCAGTGTGACTTTCAGTACCTTATGATTTGGCAGGGGGATTATCTTAGAGTTATTGGGCCACATATATTTTATAATACTCTTTTGCCAAGATAACCTACCATTACACTACATACCCTCACAAGGCCTGTAGGGCCATGTCTCATTGGAATATTTGGTAAGGATAACCCTAATTATTCACCTTAAGAATGAAAATTTTCAAATCCTAAATTTCTCCACAAATCTCTTTTAATAACAATCGATGGAAATATGGAAGGATAAAAGTTGGTACCAATTTAAGTCAAATACTAAGGAAAAAGGCAACATAGGTATCAGTGGTCAAATTTTTCTCTCCTTAACCTCCTGCACTTAAACCCAGTGCATTCCAATACTAGGTCAAGGTATCTTGCCAGCTCCCATCCCTTTCCATTGAGGCATGGAATTAAACTGATTCTAGATGGATAGAGATTGAATTCTTTGTAAAACTATTCTATAAATGGTCAAAGGGAATGAATAGGCAGTTTTCAGATAAAGAAATCAAAGCTATCTATTTCCATTTGGAAAAGGCTCTAAATCACTATTGATTAGAGAAATGCAAATTAAAGCAACTCTGAGGTACCACCTTACACTTATCAGATTAACTAATATGAAAAAAGGAAAATTATCAATGTTGGAGAAGCTGTGGAAAAATTGGAGCACTAATGCATTATTGGTGGAGTTGTGAACTGATCTAACCATTCTTGAGAGCAATTTGGAACTATGCCCAAAGGGCTGTGGAACTGTGCATACCCTTTGACCCAGTAATACCACTACTAGATCTCATTCCCAAAGAGATCATAAAAAAGGGGAAAGGATCTACATGTACAAAAATATTTATAGCAGCTCTCTTTGTGGTGGCAAAGAATTGGAAATCAAGGGGATGCCCATCAATTGGGGAATATCTGAACAAGTTGCGGCATATGAATGTAATGAAATATTATTGTGCTGTAAGAAATGATGAGCAGGAGGATTTCAGAGAAATCTGGAAGGGCTTACATGAACTGATGCTAAGTGAGATGAGCAGAACCAGGAGAACATTGTACACAGTAACAGCAACATTGTGTGATGATTAAATGTGATAGGCTTACCTCTTCTCAGCAATACAATGATCTAAGACAATTCCAAAGGACTCTTGATGGAAAATGTTCTAAACATCCAGAAAAAAAGAACTTTGGAATTTGAATTCAGATTGAACCATACTGCTTCAATTTTTTGTTGTTGGGTTTTTTTCTTTTTTGAGGTTTTTCCCTTTTGTTATGATTCTTCTTTCACAACATGACTAATGCAAAAATATGTTTAATGTCATTGTACCTATATAACCTATATAGATTGCTTTCTGTCTTAAGAACGGGGGAGGGAAGGGAGAAAAATTTGCAACTAAAAATCTTATGAAAACAAATGTTGAAAAAAATCTTTACATGTAACTGGAAAATTATAAAATACTTTTATTACAAAAAAGAAAAACTATTCTATAAAAATATCCATACCCTTTGACCCACTGATAAAATATAATAAAAAGACTGATAAAACAATGAAAAAATAATTGATACAAAGGAAGTCCATCAAATATAGAAAAATAATTATACTTAGGTTTTTTTCAATGCAAAAAATTGAAAAAAGAATAGTAGTTCATTGATTCGGGATGACTAAATGAATTGTGCTTCATGTATGTAATGGAATATTACTAGGCTCTAAGAAATGATGAATACAGAGAAGCATGGAAAGACTTGCACAAACTGTTGCAAAGAGAAAAGAGCAAAGTCAAAAGATCAATATACACCAATACTTAATGTAAATATAAAATAATAAAAATCATAAAACAATTAAAATTAATTTTGCTAACAAGGCCCCTAAGAAGATATAGTAGAAGGCACTTCCTCCATCTCCTTTGCAGAGATAGGAGGTGCATGAGGGTATCAAACATCATACATATTTTTAAATGATTCTATATGAATTGATTAGTTTGGTTACTTTTTTTCTTATATTCCTATTTTACTCTTTAAAAAATATGTGCTTACATAATATGGTTGTCAAGGAGGAAGAGGGATACATGAGTAAGTTTAGGTTATATAAAAAGAAAATAGATCAATAACATTTATTGTTTTAAATAGGGAGAAGGGAAACTGTGTTATCTGTAGTCATTTCTAGGAGCATTCAGTTCAATTCAATAAATATCTATGTGCTATACTAGGCCATGGGAACAAAAACATGTGAAAAGAACCAGTTCTGCCCTCAACAAACTTATAATCTACCATGAGATATATGCTGTATGCATGAATAAGTACAATATAATGTAGAATATAATATGTGCAAAGGAGAGAGCTATCACATGGAAGAGAGACTAATGCTAGATTAAGACCTGGAAGGGAGGCAGTTAGGTGGCCCAGTGGATAAAACACTGACCCTGGATTCAGTAGGACCTGAGTTCAAATCTGGCCTCAGACACTTGACATTTACTAGCTATGTGACCCTGGGCAAGTCACTTAACCCCCATTGCCCCACAAAATAATAATAATAATAATTTTTTTTAAATTTTAATTAAAAAAAAAAGACCTGGAAGAGACCATAGAAAACAGCTAGACCAATCTCCTCTGTTCTGTTTTGCCCCATTTGAGAGAACCAGGAATAGTGCGGGAAGATGCAAAGAGGTAAGCTTAGGCTTGGTGTGAGAGAATGTTTCCTAATATTCAGAGCTCTCCAAAAGTAGATCAGGCTGTCTCCACACATGGCAAGTTTTCCTTCTTAAAGGTCATCAAGCAGAGGTTTGCTGATCATTTATCTGGTATGTTTTAGTGAGGGTTCCTTCCACTTCTGGGTTGGACTGGATGACCTGTGAGATCCCTTCCAATGCTCAGCTTCTTTGAGGGATTTGGTCATATAATCTTTGGAGAAAGTATTTGCCCAGTAGAGGGTCTTTTTATAGACATAGTTTCCCAAATATGTCAAAGGATTTAGAGTCAGGAGATTTGGTTTGCAATCCTAGTTACATAATCATGTGAAAGCCATTGTTTCCTCTTGAACTTTAGATTCCTCTTTTTTTGTTTTTTGTTTTTTGTGAGGCAATTGGGGTTAAGTGACTTGCCCAGGGTCACACAGCTAGTAAGTGTCAAGTGTCTGGATTTGAACTCAGGTCCTCCTGAATCCAGGGCCAGTGCAGATTCCTCATATTTAAAGCAGAAATAAAAATGAAGAATCTCTTTAAATGATGTAGGGATTTTTGCACTATGGAATAATACTTTCATTTATATCCAGGAAACATGATTTGACAGGGAAATAGATGAGAGGTGACCCAGAACAATCTTTCGTATTGGGCAAGTACGCTGTTCAATTTTGGGTGCCCACAGTGACATTTAACCACTTCTGGACACATTACAAATAATACTGTGATTGCTCATACTGGCCATCTGGGAGGGTGGAGGGGAGGCGAGTAATGTGATATCAGTCTAAGATGTCAGCTAGGTCCTTGGAAGTAATATAAAGTGTCCACCTCCTGAAATGAGTTAGTTGCCATTGTCCCAGCCCACTCTTACAGAAGCAGTTCTATCTGACAGGAACCACGTATCAAAGAGCTCAGGCCACATTTCAACTTGAATGTCCTAATCACCCTGGCATTGAGATCTACCCTCCCCAATCAACTGCTTTCTCCCCCCCACCCCACCCCACCTTCAACCCTGTGTCTCCACATCTACAAAAGATTTTGTTCAGTTTCAATGATCCTCTGGTCAATTTACACAGTGCCACACTGACCTTTCAGAATGGGTCCCACAGCACAGTAAAAGAATGAGAGAAATTTACTGCCGGGGACCAGAAATATGCTGCTCTGTGAAAAATGGGCTTTTTCATGGCTCGATCTGAGCTTCATATCAGAAACTGTGAAGCAGCTCAATGCTTATTGGCCATTTGAGGAAGGGAAAAGGCAGTTCAGAAACTCCTGGGAAACATATTTCTTCACCCCATCAGACATACAGATTGGTGATTAAAAGCACTGTATGCATAGGCTATTCCAGGTCCTGTTGGCTACCCTATTGGACAGAGATGAATTTTTCACTTCTACTAAAGAGGACAAAATTGAGAATAAATGGGAAGTAGGATAGACAGAAGGAATTCTATAGTGAATTCACTTTTAGTTGGACAATTATCAATTTCTCCTCCAATATCTTGCTCTTTCAAGCAAACCTTTCCAAGGTAGGATATGGCTATGATGAAGGTTGGACCACTCTATAAGACAAAATGACATCCTCTCAATGACAATTTTCTTTTCTCTTTCTTTCTTTCTTTCTTTCTTTCTTTCTTTCTTTCTTTCTTTCTTTCTTTCTTTCTTTTTTGGCAGAGCAATGAGAGTTAAGTCACATGGTCACACAGCTAGTAAGTGCCAAGTGTCTGAAGCTAGATTTGAACTCAGGTGCTTCTGAATCAAGGGCCAGTGCTTTATCCACTGTGCCACCTAGCTGCCCCTCAATAACATTTTTCAATGAAAGAAATAAGGAAGGAGGAGGAGGCATGTCATCTTATAGACAGACATTTTATAGTCCAATCCCTTCATTTTACCTATGATGAAGCTGAGATGACTAAAAGACATTTGGTGGATAGATTTGTTGGTTGTATATATCTGTGTAAATAATGAAATAAAATGAAAAAGTGACAGAGGTATCAAAGTAACAACTTTAAAATACTAGGGTCCCTAGGTCTAAGTGTGTGTGTGTGTATGCATATATGTGTATGTGTGTATGTATGTATTATATGTATGTTATATGCATATGTATGTATATATTCATATATGCATGTGTATATTATATATATTTATATGCATAAACACAATGTGTATAGTTATAGAACCTGATATAGATATTGGTATAGTTATAACTATAGATATAGAGATAGGGATATGTATATAGATATATAAATGGAGATGTAGATAGATATAGATATAGATAAATGGAGACATAAATATAAATAATATAGAACAGAGACAGAGATAGAGACATTTATTTCTGTGTATGGCACCAATTTATGCACACAGATAGCCAGGAGCACTAGCTAGCATGCCCATGAGGAAGGAAAGGAGGGAGGGAGAAAGGTAGAGAGGGAGAGAGGAGGAGACAGAGAAAGACAGAAACAGAGAGGGGTAGGGGGGAGACAGACAGAGAGACAGAAACAGAGAGAGTTAAGAACATACATATAGAGTTCCTATCTTATGCTTCACACTAGAAAATAGTTGATAACTCCCAAATCTTACCTAGGATCTTAGATAGCACTTAGGCTAGAAAGCACTTTAGAATGTCACCTGTTTCAAATTATTCATTTGACAGATACAAAAACTGAGGCTCAGAGTGATTAAGTGACTTCCTCAAGGTTACACTGGAAATAAATGGAAAAGGCAGAATTTGAATATAGGTGTGTGACTCCCAATTCATGACTATTGTCCTGCACCTTCAAGAATCTAGATTAAGGAATCTACGGTTTTGACCAGCATAGAAAGAGCAAAGAAGGACGCAGAGTACACATACTTTACCCATATGCTAAAATATCTAAGGTGCTGATGTTCTATTCAGAAAGAGGATGAAAGGATCAAGTACAGTGCATTTAAGAAGGACCCTGTCTGACCCACTGTACCTAGAATATGGTCCTACAAGGAACATGTTTTGTTGATTGCTGTTGTTTTTGATCCCCTCCCATTTCCCCAGGGAAGCTTAACCTATCTGGGGGTCTCTGCTCTGGAAATTTACATCCAGCTCCCTCTCCAGCTGTGGGCCAATTTCTAGACTGATAGAAAGAGATCTGCGGGGGGAGGGGGGAAAGCAGGGGGAGGCCTCTCATAGTGTTTCTCTCTGGTTATAAATGATAAATCCATTCTGGGGAGCTTTCAACCAACCTGTGGCCCTGTACTAACTAAACACCCTTTGCCTCTCTTCATGCTGAACCAGGGCCACTGGGTAATAAAAGTACAATCAGATGTTAGCTCTCCCGCAACAGTTGTTATTCCAGACAAGTGCCTTGTTCCATTCTGTCCAAGAAGTGAGAAAGATTATTCATTTAGCTCTAATACAATTTGTTCTCAGAACTTGTTTCAGTGTGATCTCTCATGTTTTATGCTCCATAATCAGTTTATATTCTGGTCGACTGGAAACTAGAGGAACCTCAGGGGGCATCTATTGAAACTTGCAGGAAGTAATGATTGGCAACTCAAAAAGAAAGTATGCTTCAGTCTTCCAGAGACTCGACTGAATGGCCAGCCATGGGGAAACAATATGTAAGAAAATGTATGGAGCTATGATCAGAAGTTTGGGGTGATATCATATGTATACCATTATATTTGTCCCCTCTTCCAATCTCAAATCCGTGGCCACATAGAATCAGTCTTAAGCAGACAGAAGTGGTTTGTCTTGCCAAGTCACAGAAGAGAACAGTGACTAAAATGCTGGATTTGGATTCAGAAAAAAACCTGTGCTTGCATCCTGTTTCTGATACTCACTGTGTGACAAATGGCAAGTCATATAACATCTCTGAGTCTCAGTCTCCTCTTCTATAAAATGGGGGTGATAGTATCAGTACCATTTACCTCACAAAGTAGTCATGAGGCTCAAATGAGCTAACATGTGTAAGATGCTGTGCAAATTTTAAAACATTACACAAATATCAGTTATTACTGCCACAGCTACTTGTCATTCTCCCTACCTTTCCACCCCCCATTAGAAGGGGGAAATTCTGTGAATAATAAAAAAAACACTTCCAATAAAAGGGTTTTTTTCTTCCAACATTTTAAATTACTAGAATCACATGTGCATTGCAATAGATTGGCATACTCTCCAACCATTCGCTCCTTTCATGTTTGATATATTTCTGCTCTTCATGACCCAATGAAAAGAGCTCTGAGATGAGAGGCAAAAAAAAAATATGACTTTTTTCCCAACTCTGCTATTAACTAATTAATGAATACATATGCATCTGTAAAATGGGGAAAAAACAACAGCAACTAGCTCTTAGGATTGTGTGAGGATCAAATGAGATAATTATAAAGTGCTGAGCATATAGTGCCTGATTGAAAGTAATTACTATATAAGTTGTTGTTGTTGTTGTTGTTATACTTGGTGAAATTCAGACCACCTAAGTAGAATGTAACACTTGCCTCACCCATAAAATAAGTGTCAAGCTATAGAATACTGATGCCCTTTCTACCTGTAGCATTTTATGATCCTACCATGATAGACCTTATCATCAAGTCTCACATTGGAGGCCAATATCTAAGCTGGTGAATATAGGAGTCAGGTTCTAAATTGACCATTCCACTCTGGGTTGTTGTTGAGCCTACTTAGAATAGAAATAAGTATGTCTTTGCCATTATTTTTTGGTTCAGAATTGTGATTTCATTGTACTATGAAGCTCCCCAGTAAGGAAACTCCTAATGCAAGATGACAACTACTTTATAACTTAGTGTCTCACAGAGTTGCCTGGGATCAATAAGAGGATAAGTGATATGTGTCAGGGATAGGATTTGAACCCAGATCCATCCTGCATCCAAGGCCAGTTCTCTATCCCTCTCTTCTCCCTCCCTCCCTCCCTCTCTCTCTCTCTCTCTCTCTCTCTCTCACACACACACACACACACACACACACACACACACACACACATATACACACACATTAGATAATATGTGACCCATCCTATCTTTATATGGAAGTTCTTTTAGGAGAGAAACTTGGCTCTTTTCGCAGAGGTCTACCTACAATGTGGGCTCCTGACAGAAAACTCTCTAACTCATCCCAAAATGTGATATGTCCAGTAAGGTGCTACTACTGAAAAAGCAGATGGTAGCCCTATAGAAAACAGAGACAAGCACCACATTTATAAACACCTCTCCTTCATACAGATGCCCATAATGTCTTCTCCACTTGCTCTTGTGTAGCTTTTAAAAACTAATTTACCAGGACATGCGCTTTCAGACAGGGAACTTTGTGACAAGGAACAGAAATTCTATTCTAAAAATTTGAGCCAAAGGTGATGTAAGAATCCATTTTCTAAGCAAAATATAGCCAAGTGTCTCTTGATAATAGTAACAGATTAATTAACCCACTATGCAGCATTAGAATGCAAAGACTTAATTAGGTAGTGAATTGAATTATTTGCTCCTCCTAATAATTAACTATTTGATCATCAACAAGTAACAACTTCTCTAGGCATAAACTTGAAAATATTTCTCTATTACTTAAAGCTCCAAAAATAGGCAGGAAAATAGATTGGTATTCAATCATAACCCCTACTGACAAAATGTGGCATTGCAGCCCAGCTCTATCAAAGAGCATCAATATCTAGACAAAAGGAGAAATTAAATTGAACAATTGAATGCAAGACATAGCTCTTACCTTTAAGGAACATTTCATTTGATTGGAGTAGATAAAGACAATAAAAAGATAACTAAGATACAGGTTACAATATAATAAATGCAAATGAGATCTACAAATAGACTAGTTGTTTGTTTTTTAATTTCAAGATGAAGGGAAAAAACATATAACTTAGGAGAGCAGCAGAAGTATAAGGGAAGGTAGAGGAATTGATATGATCTTAATAGTTCAAATGAGGAGAAAGCATATTCCACACATGAGATATACTGATCAAAAAAGTATAAAGGAAAATAAATCAGGATGAGTTGTGGGAACAATGAATAGTTCTGTTTTGGTTGGCACATATAGACCACGAAGGAGAATGCTGCAAAATAAGGCTAAAATCATGGGAGGAACAAGATTTTGAAGGGTGTTAACCTAGGTTACAGAGAGTTTTTAAAAATATTATTTTGTAACTAGTAACAAATGTAGAAAGTGTTTGAAAGAGAGAGAGAGAGAGAGAGATGGAGAGGGGGGGAAGGGGAGAGGGAGAGAAAAAAAGTGAGAGAACCTGCTTAGAACAAAGTAATGGAAAGGTTAACTTGCTACATAAAAGCTGGATTAGAGAAATAAGAAACTAAGCTGGAGAGACTCATTTATAGTCTATTGCAATATTAGTTGATAAATGCCTGAATGGAGGTGATAGTAATATGGAGCACTGATAGATATATGAGATACTGCAGAGATACAATCAACAAGGGTTTACAGGTGATTAGATAGAAAAGTGAAAGGGACAGACAAAAAATAAGTTCAAGATTTCCATTCTGAGTGATGAGAAGAATGGTAGTGCCACCAATACAAAATGTGAAGCTAAAAGGTGGGAGTCAGGTTTTTAGATAGGATGTGAAGAGATAAATCATGGACATGTTGAGTTTGAGGTTATATCCCCATAAAAATGTACAAAAGGCATTTAGAGATGTAGGACTAAATGTTAGAGGGATGTCATTGATGGAAGTACAAAGTCAGAGAAGATATTTGACAACATAAAATTAGAAAAGACTGCCAAGGGAAAGAGATTAGTTACAGAAGAAAAGAGGATTAAAAAGCAGAACTTTAATGGACATACACCAATAATACACAGGTAAAAGGGGGGAAAGAAGCAATAAAATGAAACATGAAATAGAAAAGTATCAGAGATTGGGAAAATATGTTATTGTTCGGTCATTTTCAGTCAAATCCAACTCTTTGTGATCCCATTTAGAGTTTTCTTGGCAGAGATACTGGAGTGATTTGCTATTTCCTTCTCCAGCTCATTTGAAGAATGAAGAAACTGAGATGAAGATGAAGAAACTGAGGCAAATTAGGTTATATGATTTTCCTAGGGTCACACAGTAAGATATACATATATACACATCAACAAGTGATGCCATCCCAAGAACATTTACAGATGAAAAAGGAAAGCAAGAGACATAAATTAGAAAAGATATATCTAGATATCTATAAAAATATTTTCATCAATTATACTAAAACTACCTACATTTGAAACCTAAAACCATAGTTCCCAATACATTAGTGAAAGAAGTATAAAAGACATAAAAGAAAATAAAGATAGGAAAACAGATGAACTTGATCAGAGATTCTTAACATAGGTTTCATGAGCTTAAAAAATCTTTTGATAAATGCATTTCAATATAATCAGTTTTCTTCTATGATTGCTATGTATCTTTTATGCATTTAAAAACATTATTCTGAGAAGTGGTCCATAGCCCTTATCACACATAGGGTGTTCCTAAGTCTTAGTGTATATCTAAGCTTTAATATGTAAAATTACACTAAAATTTTTGGGACCCTTTATAAGAGAGGAAGTAAGGAAATAATAATGTATTAAGTGTCTATGTGTGTGTTTTGCAAATATTATTTTATGTGGTCCTTACTGTCCTGGAAGCTAGGTGTATTATTATCCCCATTTTGAGGTTGAGGAAACTGAGGCAGACAGAAGTTAAGTGACTTGCTCCTGAAATCTGTCCATGAATGGCAGACCTCTAGTTTAAAAGCTCCATTCAATACTATCATATGTAGTTAGATGGGCAGTCCAGAGAGCTGTCATCAATACTTATCCTGGACAGTACTGTAAATGAACAATGAACTGAGGCAAGACATATGTTACAAGGGCCTAAAGCAATTGTTTTGGGGAAAGTGAATAGTTCTTTTATTACTCCAATCTTTTCCATGCAAAGGACCACTTTTTCTAAAATCAATGCTATTGGTGATTCTATATAACTGCAAGTTAAGGAATACTATAGTCTGAAGAATTTAAGGTTGCAAGCCATTTCAAGGATAATGAAGACACATTGTATAGGTATTTGTATACTACAGCATATTACTCAGGTGTAATTATTCAGAAATGGAATAAGGATATCATCAGGGATATGTGTGGCAGGAAATGTTGGTGGACCAGTCATTTATTAAGACTTAGTGAGAGAGAACTATCTTTACATGTAACGGAAAAAATAAAATACCTCCATACAATAATAATAATAACAAAAAAAAAGACTTAGTGAGAGTGAGGCTTACTAAATCAGATGACTTTAGAGCGGAGGTTCTGAAAGTATTTTCCAGGAATCTCTACTGAGTCTGTGAGACAAAATTATTTTCAAAATTATACAAAGGCATGTTAATTTATAATAATGTAATTTTTCTGCCACAAATATCAATAGCTATAATCCACATAAGCAAGAGCTTTTTGAGATCCTCAATAATTTTAAGAGTATAAAAGGGGTCACAAGACCAAAAAGTTTGATAATTACTTATCTAGAGTGATGTCCATTCTTCCATTCCCTTCCTTATCTATATAGATTTGAACTTTTGTTAAAAAAGCCTCCCCTCACTCTACTCCTTTTTATTCTTTAGTATATCTTTTTTCCTTGTTCTTTCCTTCTTTAAGATCATAAAACATATAAACAAAATCACTCCAGGACCCCCTGTCTTATTTAACTTATTTTTTCCTGATTACATTAGGGTTCTGAGGGCACACTTTTTATTACTTCCCCCATTAGAATGGTAATACTTCATCTTTTAAAAGTCCATTCTAAGGGTTCATATGCATTTAAGTTCTTAAAGTTTCTCTTAACTTCTATGTCTGTATTTCAAAGTTTCTAAGTAGCTCTGTTCATTTCATCAGGAATACTTGTAAGTTCTCTATTTCATTAAAACGGAATTGTTTAAAAGTTAATTGTTCCTCTGTAGTATTCAGTTTCTGGCTAAATGATTCTTGTATGTAAGCCTATACTTTTACCTTTTTGGAATTATGTATTCCATGCCTCTCTACTTTCAATTACGGTAGCTGCTAAATCTTGTATAATCTGGGTATTGTTCATGAATACTTGAATTGTTTTTCTTTATAGATTATTGTAATATTTTTTCTTGACCAAAAAGTTCTGGATCTTATATTTGAAAACTTTGCATATTTAGAGGTTTCTTTTAGGAGTTGGTTGATGCATTCTTTCTTTTTTTTCTTTTTCTTTTGCTGACTTATTCCTATATTTTGAGCACTTTGCCTTTATGATATCTTGAAAACATGATATATAGGTGCTTCTTTTGGTCATCACTCTCAGCTAATCCAATTATTCATAAAGTACTTCTCGATCTTTTTTTTTTTCTAGATGAGTATTTTTTTGTTTGCTTTTTTGGGGGTTTTTTGGGTGGGGCAATGAGGGTTAAGTGACTTGCCCAAGGTCATACAGCTAGTAAATGTCACATGTCTGAGGCTGGATTTGAACTCAGGTCCTGAATCTGGACCAGTGTTTTATCCACTGTACCACCTAGCTGCCCCCGATGAGTAATTTTAATATGAAATATCTTACATTTTCTTTTATTTTTCAATCTTTTGACTTTTTGTATTATTTTATTGCCTCATTTATTAATTAATTTCAATTTGGTTAATTCTAATGAATATGCTCAGGGAGACCCTTGGCTGCTGGATGAGTCATGTTCAGAGACCTGATGGCTGAATCCTGGATCTGGCCCCCATAGGAAGACTATACTACCAGCTCTGGGAAACCTTACACTATTTTGATGGCTTATCACTGCTCTCAGCCTAGGACTGAGTCTAAGACCAGGTCTTAGGTGATTTAGTTCTCTTTCTCTATGTGAACTAAAACAGTAATATACTTTATGCTAAGTGACCAGTATTTATAGGACTGTGTAGTGATCCTGGTCCAACACTACTTTATAGTTCCTTAGTCACTCACCTGTCTCTTGAATTTGAGATCTTGGGCTGAAAATATGGGTTTTTCCTTAGATTTCTAGAGCAATACTCTATCTACCACACTTCTTAGATCTGTAGTGTAAAAGAGTTAATTGTTATTTGAGGTTTTTTATGCCTCTGCGAGCACTGGTCTGGGGCACTGGTTGTAGCATTGCCAGGGCTCTGCACCTCATGTCATCACCACTCCCCAAGGCCTACATGGACCTGGCAAAATTATAATGATTGGAAGCCTAGTGAGGGCAGTCATGTGACTGTCAGAGCGGCCATCCCATTGGCTGGGGCTGTGTGGGGTGTTTCTAGGTTATGGGGAGGAGAATTGGGCATTCTAGGTGGAAACTGAAAAGCGACAGGTGTTCTGCTGTGTATTTTCAGCTGATTCCTGGGCGGTGGTATTTTTTCAGGTATTATAATTTCCCTTTGCCAATTTGATTTCCTTTACCTTGATCCTACTGATCCCGTTTGTGTGTGTTTGTTTTTTTTAAGTTCGTTCTTGTTAAAATAAATCTTAGGTTCTGTTTTGAGGGAGGCTGCCAGTCTCCTTCCTTGCCCCAATATTGCGGCGAGCCACTTAGCTAGCACTCCCCAATTAAAAATTAGTCCCCACAGTAGGTAGTTCTTGAAGGAGTAAGGCTGTATTGCTTCCTTCTCCCCTGCCATATTAGATGGTCATTACATTACTTAAAGTCCTCCACTCCTGCTGCCTTTGAAACTACAAGGGTCTCTGGCCAATATCTGGTCCTGTTTGCTGGAAGGCTAAACCTGAACAGGTTTTGCTGACAGTCTTTTCCTATTACCCTCCAGCTTCTTCTTGATCTCTTGTGTAATTCTACAGGGAAAGAAGTAATTCTGTAGTTTCTCACTGGGTTTCTTTATTATTAGATCTTGTGTGAACTTTATAGTTTTTGGGGAATAAGCATGTGGGACATAGCTTGTCTGCCTTTCAGTGATCATTGGACTAAGAAGGAAAGAATTAAAATGGTTAATAGGGCCTAGTTGTCAAGAGATGATAAAGGAATGGTAACAACATACTTATTTGTCTTAAATATGTTCATTTCACCAGGCCTGGATGAACAAAATTTCATGGGAGTGAAAGAAAAGATAAGTGTAATTACTGGTCTTATTCCAAGAATCTCCAAAATATCATGGAGAATGGGACAGGTGATGACAGATAGGAAACAGGAAAATGTCCTAATTTGGGGGGAAAATATACATATGTACGTATGTGTGTATATATACACACACACACATATATGTATATATATGTATATGTATATGTATATGTATATATATATGTATGTATGTATGTATGTATGTATGTATGTATGTATTCAAACTATAGGCTTGTGAGTTTGACTTTGATTCTTGGCCAAATTCCAGAATATTATTAAAATGGCTTGGAGCATAACTTAGAAGGGGAAGTGGTGATTACAAAAGGCTAGCACAACTTAATAAAGAACAGCCCATGATAGACTAACCTCATTTCCTTTCTTGACAGGTTTACTAGAATGGTATATCAGGGAAATATATAGATACTACATATTTTAGTTTCAGTAAAGCATATAACAGTCTTTCATCCAACCCTTGTGCTCAAACTGCAGAGATACAAACTAGTTGAAATCAGGGTAAAGTAGATGTGGAAGTGGTTGTGTAATCAGCTCCAAAAATGTAGTTGTCCATGGGCCAACAGCCTTTGAAGTAGTTCTCTTAGGCTGCTCTGGGAAACTGTCCTTGAACCCTTTTGTCAATGACTTGGATGAAGAGATAGATGGCATTTTCCTCTAATTTGCAAATGACATGAAAGTGAAAGAAGTAGTCACCATGTTGAATGGCAGAGTGAGCATGCTATTTACTGTGCCACCTAGGTGCCCCAGTAAAGTTAATAGAGATAAATTTAGACTCATATACAAGCTCAAATGATCAAGTGAATATTACAGAATAAGACTGGCAAAGGCTTACAAGTGTTTTATGTGGAAAAAAATCTGGGGAACTTACTGGAATCAGAGCTCAATAGGAAGCAAATAATTTGACATGACAAACAAAATAGTTAATATATATTAAGCAGTATTAATAAAAAGCATGGTGTCAGAATGTTGATGTAGACAGCTCTATTATATTCTACCCTGAGAACTTATTTGGTTCTTTGTGACACATTTTTTTAAAATTTTTGTTCTTGGGGGCAGCTAGGTGGTGCAATGGGTAAAGCACCAGCCCTGGATTCAGGAGGACCTGAGTTCAAATCTGGACTCAGACGCTTGACACTGTGTGACGCTGGGCAAGTCACTTAACCCTCATTGCCCTGCCCCCCCCCAAAAAAACCTGTTCCTTTAATTTTTTTAAGTAATAAACCTTTTTATTTATTGTTTTGGGTTCCAATTTTTATTCCTTCTTCCCCAACCCCCTTCCTGAGGAGGTAAGCAATCAGATATAGGTTATACATGTACAATTATGTAAATCATTACCATATAAGTCATTATGTATAATAAAACTTGAATAAGAACATTGACAAGCAGGGTACATCCAGAAAAGAGTGATCAAAGTAGTGAGGTGACTGGATACCATGACACATATAGATAAGTTTAGGAAATTGGCATAATTTTCCGAGAGAGGACTCAAAGGGTGTTATGTGGAAGACAGAATATCCTGATAGTGTTTGGTCTGAAATGAGAACACATAACAATGGATACAAATCTTAAGGAAGGTTATGTGAGCTCCATATAAGGAAATACTTTAAAACATTTAGTGAAATATAAAAGTGGAATGGTCTTTGTCAGGAGGCAGAAGTTTTCCTCCCATGGAAAATATTCAAGCAAAAACTAGAGAATTTTTGCCAGTGATATTGCAGAAGAGATTCCTATTCAGATACATAAATGGTCTCCAAAGTGAGGGTCCAGGTCTGATCTAAAGGCATATGGAATCAATAAGAGGGTAGGGAAATGGTGCAATACCTCTTCCCTCTAATAGTCAATTCTGGGACTCATTTCCAACCCATTCATCCTATCCTTTTTCCTCCAACACCCCTCTACTCTGCCTTTTCCCCCACACTGTTCAAACTTCTAAAACTTCTTCCTTTAACCAGGGAACTTGTAAATCCTTGATGGCAGTTATAAAGTTGCTGCATCCCGGGAAGTAGCCATGCAAGTACCATTGTGAAAATCCTCCCCTCACAGATTACCTCATTGCCTCAGTGGACACTCTTTGGGCTCTATATGCTCTCCTTGCCTGGAAGTCTATCTCTCCTTATCTCTGTCTTGTGACTTCCTTCAAGTCCCAAATAAAATCCCCATGAGATGCAAGATCCCATTCCTATCTCCTCCTCTTGATTGCTAGTGTCTTCTATAGGTTATCTTCTTTATCTATCTATAGTGTCTCTATTGATTATCTTTAATTTATCACATAGATATATATGTATATATGTGTGTATGTATGTATATATATACAAATATATGTGTGTGTGTGTGTGTATAAAAGGGAGAGAGAGATTATCGTTGTATCTGGAAATGTAGAGATACAAACTAGAGAAAGTACAGTAAAATAAATTTAGAGGTACTTGAGTGACTAGATCAAAAGTATGGTTGTCAATGGGATTAATGTCACTTTTCAGCTGATTCTCTGGGACGTGCTCTGGGAATCTGTGTGTCTATGTCTATCCACATAGACATGCATGTATATATGCGTGTATATATTGTAATGATTGGAATGATGCCACCTACTGGAGACTTGCTGTGGGAAAGCTCCACCATGAGGAAAATGCCTCAGAGGCATTGTGGCTTTTCCTTGGCGTCAGGAAATGACATTTGCTCATGGGTGCTGTCTATCAAGGCTACCAGCCAATCAACTTGAGGAGGCTCCTATGGTCTGGGAGGAGACAGGAAGGAGGAAAGGGAGCCTGCGCGGAGAGCTCTGGGGCTTTTGGGGTTCCTGACTTGATGGTGGTGGCAGCAGAGGACTTCACAGGAAATTTGAGGAAAGATAGGAATGCTAGGCTGTTGGAATTCTGTTTTCAATCTTTTTCTTTCTATTTTCCAATAAACCCTTAAAAACCTAAACTCATTTTATCTGTGATTTTAGTCAGTTTCCCCCAAAACTGGGGGAACAGATTAGAATCCACATTTAGAATCTTAAATTACACTATATATATATATATATATGTGTGTGTGTGTGTGTGTGTGTGTGTGTGTGTGTGTATGTATATGTATATATGTATATATACATATATGTGCATATATGTATGCATATATGTATGCATATATGTATGTAATAATTATATATAGCTCTTTACATGTTTTCTCCCATTTAGTCTATGAGCTCCTTGAGAGTAGGGACTATTTTTCTTCTTTTGTATCCTTATCATTTAGCACAGTGCCTATAATATTTAATAAATATTTTTTGACTGACTTGTTGACCAACTTGTTGACAGAGATTGAGCAAACCTGTGTAAAAGGCCAAAGACCTGCCTCCCATCTTTTCTTTTCAGGTGTGATAGAGTGAGTCAAACAGGATGAGCAGACATCAATGAGTTGCAACATGAAATAGATCTTTTTACGTGACATTCCCCTTAAACCCATCTCTCTTCCAAAATCCCATATTCCTCTCTAGGGTACCCAGATTTTCATCTTCAATTTAATCTGTATCATTTCCAACTCCTCACTTCCTTTCATCCTGCATTTTCAATGAATCTCCAAGTCTTGCCATTTTTCCTCTGTAACATTTTACATTGAAACCATGCTTGTTTGGACACTCATCTCCTCTTACGTGGTTTATTGCAATAGCCTACCAGTTATTTTTTCTACTTCAAGTCTCTCCCCTTCTACTATATCTTCCTCATAAGTGCCTAAGTAAGTTCCAGTGGATTCCTGTTCACTCTAGGATCAGATATATGTCATTTCTGATTAATTTCTATTATCATAATCAACATATTCATATAATGAGTAGTACATATATATATATATAATTTATAAATGACTAAATATATGCATATCAGGGATTTATATTCAAAAATATTTACTGATAAATGTATATGAACAATAAAGTTTGGAGACACTAGACTGGATGACTTCTGAAGTACCTTTAACTTCTGATATTTTGAGCATATTCTTATTCTGAGCATCAGACTTTCAGAAAGACATTGGCATCATATTTAAGTATTCAAAATATATAGATGTTGTGATAACAGTATCAGTTTCCCTTGCAGATTCCCTATTCCTTTGTTTAAAAAGTACTATACAGGGGCAGCTGGGTGGTCTAGTGGATAGAGCACCAGCCCTGGAGTCAGGAGGACCCGAGTTCAAATCCAGCCTCAGACACTTAACACTTACTAGCTGTGTGACCCTGGGCAAGTCACTTAACCCCAAATGCCTCACAAAAAATAAAATAAAAGTAAATAAGTAAAAAAGTAAAAAAAATGCTATACAGACTTCTGTATCCCCAATAGGTTACTTATTACATAGCTTTGAAATAAATTCAATTGAAAAAAATTATTAGACCTTTACCACATGCTAAGGACCATGTTTGGTAGTGAGGAAGATGTAAAAGTAGGAAAAACACAGTCTCTGCCTTCATGGAGCTTACAATCTGGTAAAAGAAAATATACTGACAAAGATAACAATAATATATATTTCACACAAGTACATTAAAAATGTAGCAAAAATATATGAGGTCTTGAAAGTAATCATGGAAGGCTTCATGAAGGAAAAAAATGGACTGTCAAATTGGTCTTTAAAGTACAGGTAGGAATGAAACAGGTAAAAAAATAAAATAGGAATGAGACTCTTCCAGTCACTGGAAACTATAAGCAAAGACCTATAGGTAAGAAAGACCAGGGCACACTGCGGGACAGAGAGCAATATGATTTAGCTTGAGGATAGGGTGCTATAATATGAAATGTTTGCAAGGGTAATTTAGTGCCAGGTTGAACAATGAGAATTAGTTTTACAGCAGCACAAAGGATGGTTTCGTGGGAGATGGAGAAGAGAGGAGGTAAGACCAGTTAGGAAGTCATTGCAATAGTCCAAGCAGCTGAAAATCAAGGCCATTAATTGAGTGGTAGAAGTGGAAATGGAAAGAAGAGAATAGATATGCAGATTGTGGAAAAGGTAAAATAGACAAGACTTGGTCCGTTGTATGCCTGGAATGCCCTTCTGCTTCATCTTCACCTTGTAGATTTATAGATTATAGACTGAATTTCCATCAAAGCTCTGCTCAAGCACTACAGTAAAGCACACAATCTCAGTGGTTTTTCTCATCTCCCAGTTGTTGTTGCTTATGTCCCCCTATATTCCCCCCCCAAAAAAAAAAGTTACATTTAGTTTATTTATAATTTGCATTTAGAGTGTGTTATATTGGATAGAGAATTGGCCTTGAAGCCAGGAAGAACTGGGGTCAAATCTAGCCTTTGATGCATACTAGCTCTGTCACTCTGGGCAAGTCACTTTACCTCTCGCTGCTCTAGAAAACTAAGACTTTAGATTTCAAAGAAGTTGCTGATCCACATTGGTAGAAAGAGTTTTCCTCAACTTTGCAATTACCTATACAAGTAAAAGAACAAGTCTAGTCCCTATCCATTTACTCATATGTACTCATTGTTTCCCTTAAAAAAGTGTAAGCTCCTTGAATCTAGGTACTATTTCTTTTGGTTTTGGATGCCCAGTACCTGGCATACAGTATGCACTTAATAAGCACTTGCCTGATTGCTTGGTCACTGTTTAGATAGGAGAAGTAAAGAAAATGGAAGTTAAGCAAAACCCCAAGGTTTCTAAGACTTATGGGTAGCATAGGAAGTAAAGACCACAATAGGAACTTGAATGTTTCTTGAATTTTGTTGAATTCTATAGTTTTGAAAAATCTGACCATATGATTGCGGATCCCTCCAAACTCTGCCCCCTACCTGGCTGTGTAAACCTAGGCAAGGCTCTCAACCTATTGGAGTTTTTAATTTCCTCATCTGTAACATGTGGATTACCATCATAAGATAGCTGTGCAGATTCATCATTCATAATGTCTGAAAGGGGAACGCTGTACATAAGTGTTGCTAATTTCCATCTCTAATTTCTCTGATGCTGTTTGGAAATGATTCTGCGTCTCTCTCATTGCTTCTTTATTTATCTCTCCCTTGCTCTTTATTACCAAGGAAATTTTTGTGTAAACAGGATATCGTTTTCTTTTTTTTTTTCCATGAGCCCATCTGCTCTCCTGCCACCTAATTCCCACCCAAGTTATCACCCTTTGTTTGTGACATCATGATCGGTAGCTATGGAAACAGATAATATAGAAGCTGAATGGGTTTTAAATTATTTTTTTCATTTTTCCATGAATGTTGTTGACTTTAAAAAAAATATGAGCTCCTGATCTTATGTAAATCTCCTCAGAATTAAAGAATGGGAAGGAGGGAGAGGCAGGAAACAGATGAGGAGAAAGAGGAGCAGAAATGTATCTTTTAAAATGTTGTGAATGAATTTAAAATTAGTGAATGGTGCCAGATTGCTAGCTCCAGAGGCTTACATTTTCTGTTTATCCACAGGACAGCTCATAGCATTGACAGCAGCAGTACAAGTTACCACCACTACCCTACCCCTCCCCGTAAATGCCCCGCCCCTCACCAACATACACAACAGAGCTTCAGTTCTCCCTAGTTATATCATGTTTGACTGACTTGAGATTGTCAGCTTCCCAAACTGCAGCAACATGCCCAGAAGGAATGGTACTCTAGAACAAAGCTCAGGCCAACACGTAAGATGTAGTCAGGAAGCAATAAAGAAAGGGAGAAGGGAACAAGCATTTATTAAGCATCTACTCTATGCCAGGTACTGTACGTTTCTAATATGATCTAATTTGATCTTCCCAACAACTCTTCACTATAGATATAAGATACTCCCCATTTTACATTGAGCAAAGAGAACTTAAGTGACTTGCCCAGGGTCACACAGCTAATAAGTGTTTGAAGTAGAATTTGAACACAGATCACTATATGGTTGCCTCTGGTAGTTATACTATCAACCAGATATAGAATATATAAGACTGGAATGAGCATGACAAAGATGCATATCCAGGTAGGCAGGATTCTCAGGAACTTACGCAAACTCTGGTTGAAAAAAAATGGTGTTAATATCTTAAGACATCAGGCTTGCTTCCTCTTTTTGACTGGATCTCTGTTCAATTAGCAGAGTTCAAGGGCAGAAACAGACAGAAGTCTAATCCCAGGCTACCACTCTGTTCTAGGAGCAAATTCAAGAGGCCCCACACACATTTACCAATGAACTATGGTCCATTGCAACCTTAGTTTCTTCAGCTGTAAAATGAAAATAGCTGTTGTTGTTTAATTGTTTCAGTTGTGTCCAAATCTCCATGATCCCATTTGGGGTTTTCTTGGCAACGATACAAAAGTGATTTGTCATTTCCTTCTCCAGTTCCTTTTATAGATGAGGAAACAGAGGTAAACAGGGTTCAATGACTTGCCCAGGGCCATACATCTAGTAAGTGTCAGAAACCAGATTTGAACTCAGGAAGATGAATATGACTGAACTCCAGGCCTAGTACTCTATCTACTGGAACACAATGTAGATAGAAAAAGCTCCTAATTCACAAGGTTGTTACAAGATTCAAATGAGATAATTTATGTGAAAGACATTACAAAACTTAAAGCACTACTTAAAAACTAGCTATTCTTCTTATTGTTGTTGTTGTTACTTTTTAGTTCAGTCTTCTCAAGTAATCAGGAAACTATACCAAGAGAACCTAAGTGACTAACTCAGAGTCACACAGCAAGTTAATAGAAAAGCCATGACTGTAACCTCTATCCTTACACCTAGTCCAAAACTCTTTCCATGAACATTATATTGCTTCATTATAGAAGGATCCCCAGAATTGAATTTTTTAACAGCAAAGTCAGAGACAAATGGAATTAGCATAAAGTAGGTTGTACAATATTTGAGTCATTGTACTGCCATAGTCCTGTCATGAAGACATTATGAGTTAGGAGCTTTTACACTCCACATTTTATAAATAAGAAAATTAAGACCCAGAAAGGTTAAGTGAATTAATTGCCCAAAGTAAACAGCTAAGCAGCAGAGAGCTAGGACTTGAACCCAGGTCCTTTTATTCTGTGTCCATCTAGTATTCTTGACACTACACTACACTGTTGCTTACCCTTAGTGTTATATAATGGATAGATTGTTAGACTAGAAATTAGAAAAATCTGGATTCAAATTCTATGACTAACATTATTTGCTCTTATGTAACCTCTGGTCTCAAAGACTATAAGTAATAGGTTCAGGTTAATGAGGGAGTTCCCATATCAATAAAAGAAGGGGAGCATGAAATAAAATCCTTGATACAGTCATTATGTTGTTGGATATTCTTTAGCCAAGTGCATAGTTACAGTGAGTCAGTCAGAACTAGGAAAAGATTCTGACAGGCTCTGATCTAATGCTACTCTTGACTCACTAAGAGATATATCATCTTCATCTCTAAAAAGCAATTCAAAGAAAAGAGCTTGAGTCTTTCATAATGAACAAGAGGCATCAGGTGCCATGTGCTGAGCAAGAACAATTATAATAACTTGAAGTCAATAATTCATAAACTATAATGTATTATTAATCTATTATTGGGCCCTAAATAACATTTAATGAGATTAAGCTGATTGGAGAGCCAAGCTGTTGGACTCATATTGATTTAATCCATGTGCTTAATTAAAGTGTGTACATTGCCTACCAAATCATCATTATATTCTAGCCCTCTTTACAAGGAGACCCTTTCTATTCCACAATTCTATTTCTTGTGGATAAGAGCTTGTTCTTGATTAAAAATTAGTGTTCGTAGATAAGGGAATCTTGTTTTTCAAAATATCTTAGACAAACCAATCAGCAGCATTCTCTGTAGTTCATGGAAATATAAAATTATCTTTGCACAAGTATATTCCTAATTTTACTATTGTCTTCCATAGAACTATATTCTAGTTCCTCCAAGGAGGTCAAAGTAATGGAAGGGAAAAAGCAGAGACTTTAGATACAGAGGATCTGGTTCAAGTCCTTCCTCTGATGCTTATTATCTGTGACCTTGATCAAGTTACTTAACATCCTTTAGCATCCATTCCACCATATGTGAAATTGAGAGGAAGCATGGTTCAATAGGGGAAAAAGAACCTGGGTTTAAGTCATGTGATATTCGCTATGTGTAAGGCACTCAGCTAGTCACTTTGTCTTCTTTTCCCTTAGTTTCCTCATCTGTCAGTGAAAGAAGAGGATTATGTGTGGCATCTAAGCCACCTTCAAGCTCTACATCTGTGACCTTATGATTAAAATCCTAAAACAGACATAACCACTTTTATGTTCACCACCTTTTCATAAACAAGAAAAGTAACTATTTGTTTGTTTGCTTTGTATTTTGGGGGCTTTTTTGGTGGGGCAATGAGGGTTAAGGGACTTGCCCAGGGTCACACAGCTAGTAAGTGTCAAGTGTCTGAGGCAGGATTAGAACTCAGATCCTCCTGAATCCAGGGCCAGTGCTTTATCCACTGCACCACCTAGCTGCCCCCAAAAGTAACTATTTGAATAACCATTTCAGAAATGGCATGAAATCCAGGCAGCCTGGTGGCATAGTAGATAGATTGTTGTACCTAGAAACAGGAAGACTTATGTGGTACTGGGCAAGCCACTTGACTTTGTTTGATTCACTTCATCTGTCAAATGAGCTGGAGAAGGAAATGGCAATCTACTACAGTATCTTTGCCAAGAAAAATGCCAAATGAGGTCATGAAGAGTCAGATACAACTGAAACGCTTCAACAACAAAAATAATAGAGGTTCAGAGAGAAGAGGATACTTATCTTTTTTTCATGGTTACCGATTAAAGGAGCCATGAGTGAAACACAATTAGTATTCTCCAACTTAAATGTTCTTCTAATCACTGAATAACCTCCAACTCTCTGTGAAAACATAGAGACACCTTCATTCAATAATACAAATATAGAGTTGGAAGTGATATCAGAGGCCATCTAGTCTAATCCCCTCATGTAAGAATTTAGGAAATTAAGGAAAAGTTATGTGACTAGACAAGGTCACACAGTGAACATCAGATGTGTCTTCTGACTCTTCAACATAGATTGATTCTTCTACTGAACCCTGCTGCCTCCCAGTGTCTTCAACTCTCAGAAATCTCCATCTAATATATTTCCTCAGTTTCTAAAGGGTTTTCTAAATCATCCATCATTGTGGAAGATAAATTTATGTAATACATGTCTTTTGACATGCAGGTCTTCCTTTCACTTGTCATGTTGCTGATGATCAGAGATATTTATGTTGAACACTGAACAAAATGTTCCTTCCCTCAGTGATCCAACCTGATGATCCTGCCTGAGGGGAGACAATAACAGCTCTACAAACATCCTGGGAAAAGTAAGGCTTTTCTGGTTTCACTAAGGAGGATTATACACTATTAACTTCTTAAAGAGCCACTCCCTTTTTTAATGCATATCAGTACATATCAAGGATCTCCCCCGACCTATGAAATTCAGGGTCATCAATACTCAGTAACTGGCTATCTCAACTGAGTGTGCAATGAAAGGCAGAAAATCAGCCCATGAAAAGGAACACATTGGAACCTGTTCTCCCATCAATTCTCTCTGTATCTGGGCTTACGGATTTTTAATGCCATCATCTGTTATAGTGAAAAAGGCACTAGAGAGTTCATGCCTGTTTGAGAGGAGCATTTCATCATTACCTGGGTGGGACTGGCCATACATTTTAATTTTAGCGGTCTGGGCAGCTGGTCCAACCAAAGACTCCACTATTTACCTAATAATCCTGCTGGTCCCTAGAGACAAATATCAATGGTATATATTCTCACCTGTCACCACTTGCTCTGTGATCCCGTGCATACAAATAACTGTAAACAAAGAGTCTCACATTTTAAATTGCATTTGACTGATATTTCAGATATGAAATTAACCAAGTAACCTCTGAGGTCCCTCCCAATTCTGGGATTTTATAATTCTACAAACTCACCACAAACTACAAAATCACCACTATTTTTCCCACTATCAATCAATAGGTATTTATTAAGTGTTTACTAGGTGCCAGATAGTGTGCTGGGCACCACACAAAGAATGAAATGACCTCTACTCACATATCTCTGTACCTTTGTGTGAATAGTTTAATATAAGGTAGTTTGGGAGGATGGGGGCGAAAATACTAGAAATTAGGTGGGGGGAGTGGGATGAGGAAAAATTTCATGCAGAAGTTGGTGCCTAAACTGTAGCTTACAATGTGACCTTCTGTCCTTCCCAGTGGAGTATGAATTAGGCTTACCATAATACATTCCCAAAGTTTCTTGATTCATGCCCACAGTATGACCATATCCACATATATTCCCTTTCCTCTCCCCTCCCCCAACAAGTACTCATTACACCAGGAATCAGGCAAATAAAATCCTAGTCACTTTATAATTATCCATTTGAAAGGACTCCCAAACTCATGTTCTATAGTATCTGTGAGGAAAAATCACTCCTCAATAATTTCTGGAACTCAGCGGTGGTGATTTGTCAAAGGCTCATTTATTGTAATTCTCCTGAGAATGGGCCAACCCATGTGTAGCTGGTGGGTGATCAAAAAAAATTGAAGTTCACAGACCTTTTATTTCCTAATCCCTAACATGAAATGCCCCCTCCCCTTTTCATCATTGGTCCAATTATTCAAGGGTTACAATCTATGTGCAAAAACTAGCTAATCTGAACACAGTATTTCTTAGCCAATGGGGAAGGTGATACAGGGACAATTCTTCAATTCTTCCCTTATACAGACACAGCTCAGGAGTGGACCTAAACTGGACCAGCTCAGGGTTTTCCTGAACCATGTGATATTGTTTTGTTTGGGTGGGGGGGAATACCTTTTTCCTCAAACAGGTCTGGAGGAGTGTAATTTGAATGGTTACTGTTATATTCTTATTGAGAGGAGACCAATCCCCATTTCCTCACATTATCCCTACATGCTGGCTTTCTATAGGTTTGAGGGAGTCAGATTAGCAGCACCTAGAACCAACCACCTTCTGTGACCAGAGTTGATCTTATTCAATTACACCTAACTTATGATTGTACCATTTGGAAATAGCACTGAGAGACCCAAAGGAAACTCAGTGAACTGAAAGAAAGAAAGAAAGAAAGGGACTCTTCTACAGCTGGATTTGCCTTGAGCAAGTCACATAGTGTAGCCCTGTCAAGGAAACACTAGGAGGCTTGCATCTTTGAGATTCCTGGGTGTTTTTTGACACTAGACTTGAAAAACCTAGATTAGTGACTGGAGTTTGCCTGAAGGTGAATGAATCATTCTGCAGCTGAAAACACACACCCAGTAAAGTGTCTTTATAGCCCTTGATGATGTCAGAAACAGGAAAGCAAAGGAAGAGTTAATTCAGCCTGATCTTTTGCTGTATTTTCATTTTCAGAGCTGACAATAGCTTACTTCACTAAGAATAGTTCTCTTTGGTAGAACAAAACAGGTTGTATCAAGAGTCTAGAAAGAAAGGTCCATTACTTGGAGAATAGCAAATGCTTTATACCAGGAAAGTCCAGATATTAGATATCAAATAAGTACCTTTATGCAATTATGTATACTGTTCTTTTGAGGGCACTGTTATGACACCTCAAGCCAACCTAAAAGAGTGGCTGGAATTTTTTTTTTCAGGGCAATGAGGGTTAAATAACTTGCCCAGGGTCACACTGCTGTGTCAAGTGTCTGAGGCCGAATTTGAACCCAGGTCCTCCTGAATCCAAAGCCGGTGCTTTATCCACTGCACCACCTAGTTGTGCCCAGGTGGAATATTCTTAACTGAAATGATGGGAAACCTTTGCTGTCAATATTTTATCCCTATTTTTCTCCCCAACAGAGTTAGCCCCTAGAAAGAGTAAAGCACTCTATATTCAAAATGATCTCTTGTAGAATATAAGTATGTTGGACAATTCTTCTATAGGAGACACATTTAGCCTTTTTTGTTGTTGTTGTTGTTCTTGTTCTTGTTAATGAAGCAGGGCACTGAGACAAATATGTCTCAAAGCAGAGAAAGATGTTTTTAGCCATCTTTTGTGTTTGGTTCTGGAGCAGACTATTTTCCTTTAGGAGAGTTGCCTTCCTCAGTATGCATCTTAGGTTCCTATTAATAAATGTTTGCATTTCCTGAACCCATCAATCAACAAGTATTCACAAAGAGCCTACTATGTGCTGGGCACTCTACTAGGTAATGGGGTTACAAAACCAAAAATGAAACACTTTCCTCAAGATTATATTTTTCTGGGAGAAACAACTTGTTTTTTACTTAATGTATGCAGAATATAGTTTTTTTTAAATAAATATAGGGTAATTTGATGGCAGGAGGTCATTAGGAATTTGGGAAATCAGGAGGATTTAGGATCTTTGAAAGGTGTCATCTAGTATTGAACTGAGTCTTAAAGGAAATAAGGGATTGTAAGAGACAGAGGTGAAAAGAGAGAGGATCAAAGGCAATACAAAGGCACCAAGACAGGAGAAATGGAATGCCATATGTGAAAGACTTCAAGAAAGTCAGGTTGGCTGAACCATAAAGTATAAGAAAGGAAGTAATGTAAAGGCTAGAAAGGTAGGGAAAGGTCAAGTTATGAAAGTCTTTAAAAGTCAAATAGTGGTGCTTTATATTTGATCTTAGGGGCAATAGGGCACCACTGAAGTTTATGAAGCAAGGAAGTGACTTGGTCAGACCTGTGCTTTAGGAAATTCACTTTTGACAGCTATATTTTTTTTGCAGGGCAATGAGGGCTAAGTGACTTGCCCAGGGTCACACAGCTAGTAAGTGTCAAGTGTCTGAGGCCGGATTTGAACTCAGGTACTCCTGAATCCAGGGCTGGTGCTTTACCTCTGCGCCATCTAGCTGCCCCCTTGACAGCTATATTGAGGATGATTTGGAAAAGGGAAAGATTTGAAGCTAAAGGACAAATTAGGAGGCTATTACAATGGTCCAAATAAGAGGCAAGATGTGCCTGAACTGGGGAGGTAGCTGTATGAGTGGAAAAGGAAGGTCAAATGTGAATGATGTTGTGAAGAAAGAAAACAGCAAGATTTGACAACTAAATGGATATGTGGGAAGAGTAAGTGACCAAGGAATGCTGAGGTTACAAACCTGGGAGACTGGAAGAATGGTATTGTGCTTGACAGAAATAAGTCAAGTCATAAGAGGGTTGGATTTGAGAAAAAGGATAATGAATTCAATTTTGCACATGCTGAGTTCAAAATGTCTCCCAAATATCCAGTTTGAAATATCTCCTAGGTAGTTCGATTATTCAGGACCAGAGCTCAGGATCAAGATCTATAAGAATGAATATAGAGATCTGGGAATAATATGCACAGTGATGAAAATTAAATCCAGGGGGTTTAATGACATCACCAAAAGAGTACAGAAAGAAAAGAGGCTCTAGGACAGAGCTTTGAGGTCTGTCCAGAATTAAGATATGGTAAAGAAGGTGATGGGGGTGTAAGTACAGCTTGGTGTAGGGGGCAGTCAAAAGCAAAACCCTTTTGAGGAGAGACAGGCTGAAAAGATATAGAGAATAAAGTAAATGATATGGGGCGGGGAATAGGAGGAGGGAAATACAGTCAGCAATAGCAACTGTGAAAAATTTTTGAAGCAAGTTTGTCTGATAAAGGCCTCATTTCTCAAACATATAGAAAACTGAGTCAAATTTATTAAAATAAGAGCCATTCCCCAATTGATAAATGATCAAAAGATATGGAGTTTTCAGATGAAATAATCAAAACCATAGTCATATGAAAAAAATGCTCTGTCACTATTGATTAGAAAGATGCAAGTCAAAACAATTATGGAGTACTACCTCATACCTATTGGTTTGGATAATTGGACAGCAGAGGAAAATGACAAATGTTGTAAGGGGTATGGGGGAAATGAGACATTGTACCACTGTGGTTGGAGTTGTAAACTGATTCAAACATTCTAGAACTATGGCCAGAGGGCTATAAAACTATGTACGTAGTACCATATGTAGGTCAAAGAGTATGCATAGTTGGTATCTACTAGGTTGGTATCTAAAAAGAGATAAAAAACAAAAAGTTAAAAGACCTATGTATGCAAAAAATATTTATGACAGCTATTTTCTGGTGGCAAAGAATTTGAAATTGAATGGATGTCCATCAATTGGAGAATGGCTGGACAAATTGTGGTATGTGATTATAACATTATTGTGCTATAAGAAATGATGAGCAGGATGCTCTCAGAAAAACCTAAAAAGACTTACGTGAGCTGATATAAAGTGAAATGTACTGTGCACAAAGTAGCAGCAGTGTAAGGGGCTAAAATTCTAGCTAGTCTGTCTAAAATACCTAATGAGTGGTCACCAATAAATTATAAGCTTTGTTAAGAGTTAGACTTTTAAGCATTTATTAAGGAGAATAAGAATTTGGTAAAGAGAGAGAGAAAGGCCTAGATTCATCTATCCATCAAAGGGAGAGTGCGTTTCTCACTCCACTCTCTGCCAGAGTCCACACGAACAGTCAGAGCATCTGCCTCGCCCCCTCTTCCTCCCACAAGCAAATGTCACTTCCTGATGCCAAAGAAAAGCCGTATGGCCTTGCCCTCAGAGGCCTTCACCATGGTGGAGCTTTCCTACAGTAAGTATCCAGCAGGTGGTATCATTTCTTTTCTTTTTTTTTTTTTTTTAGTGAGGCAATTGGGGTCAAGTGACTTGCCCAGGGTCACACAGCTAGTAAGTGTTAAGTGTCTGAGGCCGGATTTGAACCCAGGTACTCCTGACTCCAGGGCCGGTGCTCTATCCACTGCGCCACCTAGCTGCCCCCTAGGTAGTGTCATTTCAATCGTTACAGCAGTATTATAAGATGGTCAGCTATGAATGATTTGGCTATTCTCAGCAATACAATGATCCAAGACCAATGTTGAAGGACTTATGATGAAAACTGTGATCCATCTCCAGAGAAAGAATTGATGGTGTCTGAATACAGATTGAAGCATTATTTTTTTAGTCAATTTTTCTGGAGCTTTTTTGTCTGCTTTATTTCACAACATGACTAATATGGACATGTTTTGCATGACTACACATGTATAACTTAAATTGAATTGCTTGCCCTCTAAAGGGAGGGGGAAGGAAGGAAGAGAATTTGGCACACAAAGTTTTAAAAAGCAGATGTTAAAAATTGTATTTACATGTAATTGGGAAAAATAAAATTCTTAAAAAAGAAATGGTAAGGACAATTAAAGAAAACACGAGAAACTATGAATGTATAAGAAATAAGCTATGCAGCAAGGGAACCATGAGAAAGGAGTATCAGGAAAACTCAAATAGAGAATACCTATTATAATATTAGTTGGTAGAGGGGGCAGCTAGTTGGCACAGTAGATAGAGCACTGGCCCTGGAGTCAGGAGTACCTGGGTTCAAATCCGGCCTCAGACACTTAACACTTACTAGCTGTGTGACCCTGGGCAAGTCACTTAACCCCAATTGCCTCACTAAAAAAAAAAAAAATATTAGTTGGTAGAGGCAAGTAACCTAGGGCATTACATAAGTAAGGATGCAATATTGGTAGGTGACAAAATGGATAGTCAAGAGTTAATTGCTTATGTCTTCAATTTTACATCCTTAGATTGTCTTCTTTATAAAAATGCAATTAAGTATCTCCCTATATGATGTAGTTTTAGAGAAAGCCAAGAGACCCCAGTGATCTCCCAAAGTTCTCTACATTACCAAATCAAAGGCAGAAGTTTCATAAGAAAGGTTTCATTCCTTTGGTTGTCTTACTCTCCTATTTAATGGGATTATAACATACTGGAAGGAGCACTGGACTAAGAGTTATGAGAATGAGATTTTAGAAGAAACTAAGAAATTTTATGAGTTTGGATGAGTAATTTAAACTCTTAGGCTCAGTTTTCCATCATAGAATCTAAATCAGAAGGGGTTATCTAATGTCCTTGCAATAGCCCCAACACATGCTCGGAGTACCAACTATTTATGACCGTCCATTACATTTTGGGACCAATTTTTTTTTTTTGGTATAAAGTGGTTTTTTTCTTTACACAAAGTAAAATGAGGAGATTGTATTCAATAATCCAATAATCCCCAAGGAATAAAGTGGCTCTAAAAGTCTACGATAAATACCTCCTCCAGAGGTAAGTATTATATAAGTATCATAAGTTGTTTATATATTAGTGTGAACATATTCATCAGATGTGTTCCAGAGGACAGGTTTTGAGAAGCAGGAATTGAAGAGAGGAAGGGCATTGGAAAGAGTCTTATATATTGGGAGAGGAGGGAGGGAACATTGACTTAGAACATGGGTTCTTAGCTTTGGGTCCACAGACTCACAAAGGGGTCCAAGAATAGATTTCTGAAAATACATTTATTTTTACATTACATTACATTTTATTTTAATTAACTTCTGAATGAAACTTAATATTTCTTTTTACTATAAATGTAAGCAACAAGCCAGTATTCTAAGAATGGGCTCATGGGATTTACCAGGAACCATGGGGTTCATGACACCAAAAAGGATACAGAACCCCTGACTTAGTGACAGAGAAATGGGATTGAGAGCCCTGAATCTACAATTTACTTGGATGGTCTCATTTCAGTTGCTGTGCTTCCCTTTCTAATATAAGATGATGAGTTTCAGTGACATTTAAGATTCCAGTCCAGCTCTCAGCCCTGTCATTCTGTGCATGCCTAAAGAGTGCAAAAGAGAACAAGTCAAGGACCAAAGACAGTAAAGGACATATGACTGATCCATTTAACAGTCTTCTTAGTATCCTAGTTAGAGGCCAAAGGAAGGGGTGCCACGATGATTCCCAGCTGTGAAAGCATCTGGATTAGGGAATGTTTCTCTGAATCTCGAGATGTCATTCCACTTTGGTTCCCATCATCACCTTTAGCTCTACTTGTTCTTATCTGAGAAGGCATCTCAAAATGATAACACAAAGGTCAGAGAAGTTGGGAATTGACTGCAAAGGAGTCCAAAAGGAAGTTCTATGATTCTGTTTTTCCACTTCATTCTAATTTAAAACCACTTATGAGTGACAACTCCAAACCTGAGGCAGGTGCAGTGTGGTAGCACATTACACCCGTGGGACCCTGTGTAAATCTTTTTTTTTTCTTTTTCTTTTTTTTTTCTGAGAATAGCTATTGTCTTCCAAGGAAAAGCTTTTAGCATAATGGCAGGGTGAATAGATTGTTTCTTTGTAAGAATAATTTTAAGCAAAGGAAAAGAGAAAGGTTCTCTTTTAGAAATTGCAAATGCAACCCCCTATGAAGAGCAAAGTATGAGCAATTGGAGGCTGTAACCATGGACCAATATATCTCACCTCCAGGGAAATGTAGAGGTTATACTACACCCTTTTAAGGTGTAATCAATGTAGGGGGAAGGTAACTGTAGCTGCAAAAATAGCAGATCCACCCCCTCCCTCCTACCTTACCTGATCTCTCTTCTTTCTCTGCCTCTGACCTGCCAGCTCAGTCACTAGTGAGTCAGTCAACAAGCATTCACTTGAGAATGAGAATTTCTGATGAAAGAGTGATATGTTTTCCTAAGAACAAATACCAATGAGTAAGCTCCCTCTCCCTGGTGACAAGTATGTAGTATGTTGAACTAACTTAGAGTCTATGTATGTGTGTGCTCATATATATGAATACATATATGCATATATACATATATGTCAGATAGAAATATATAGATAAATATAACTAATATTTTACTGCATACTCTCTCTTCTCTGAGCTTTCCTGTCAATCATTTTTTTTTATCATTCTCCTCCTACATAGCTTATTTCTTCTACATTCTCACTCTTTTATATTTGATTAATTATCCTCACCACATATTCTGACTCTGGATATACCTCAAGACTCTCTCTCTGTCTCTGATGTGGGTATACATACATACATACATACATACATGCATACATACATACATATATAGAGAGAGATAGAGATATATATAATGTATATATGTATGTACATGTATACACAAACACGTATACTTTGCTATCTGATCTCTAAGATGATTAGTATCCATTACTTGTGTTGAAGAAAGAGAGAGAGAGAGAAAGAGCACACTGATGTAATGACAAAGTCTGCCATGAAGCCAAGTTAAAAAAAAAAAATTGATTGGGGGAAGCTAGGTGGCATGGGGGCAGCTAGGTGGCGTTGGAGTATCTGGGTGGCATAGTGGATAAATCACCGGCCCTGGATTCAGGAGGACCTGAGTTCAAATACGGCTTCAGACACTGTGTGACCCTAGGCAAGTAACTTAACCCTCATTGCCCTGCCCCCCCAAAAAACAAAACAAAACAAAAAAAAGAAACTGATCGTCTTAGAGGTCAGATAGCAAAGCATACCAACAAATATGCTCTTCCTTTCGAAAGTCAGTGACTATGCTCAGAATTATCATGAAATAAAGGTCTGATTAGACCTCTTTTTATAATGTTATGTACTTTACAAAATGGGGTTTCCCCACTCAAAAAAAGAACCATTTCAGATTGGTAATAAAAGCATTATTTTATTCAGGTCGATAGTGGTTAGGTGGTTCAATGGGTCACAATAGTGGGTCTGGAGTTAAAAATATATGAGTTCATGACATAGACTAACATGTTATACTGTATACCAAAATAAGGTAAAAATGGGTGCATGATTTAGACAAAAGGGTGATACCATAGGTAAATAGAGGAAGGGATAGTTTACCTCTCAGATCTATAGAAAGGGGAAGAATTTATGACCAAACAAGAGATAGAGGATATTATTGTTATTATTATTATTATAGCAATGAGGGATAAGTGACTTGCCCAGAGTCACACAGCTAATAAGTGTCAGGTGTCTGAGGCCAGATTTGAACTCAGGTCCTCCTGACTCTAGAGATGGTGCTCTATCCACTGTACCACTTAGCCGTCCCCTAGAGAATATTATTAAATGCAAAACAAATGTTCATCACACTGCTGAGAAGAGCCAAGTCTAACACAGTTGATCATCACACACTATTGCTGTTACTGTGTACAATGTAATTGAACTACCTGAAAACTATGACCAAAATAAGATTTTAGACACCATCTTTCAAGAAATTGTCAGGCAAAATTCCTCTTATATTCTAGAAGCAAAAGTTAAAATAGAAATTGAAAGGATCCACTGATCACCTCCTGAAAGAGATATAAAAGGAATACTCCCAGGAATATTATAGCCAACTTCCAGAGATCCCAGGTCAAGGAGAAAATATTGCAAGCAGCTAGAAAAAAAAGGAATTTTTTTAAAAAGGAATTCAAATACTGTGGAGCTACACAAGATCTAGGAGCATCTACATTAAAGGACCAAGGGGCATGGAATATGATATTCAGGAGGACAAAGAAACTGGGACTACAGCAAAAAATCACCTACCCAGCAAAACTTTCTATAATCTTTCAGGGGAAAAAATGGGAGTTCAATGAAAAAGAGGACCTTCAGGCATTCATGATGAAAAGACCTGAACTGAATAGAAAACTTGACTTTCAAATACAAGACACTAGAGAAGCATAAAAAGGTAAACAGGAAAAAGAATTCATGAGGGATATTAAAAGATTAAGCTGTTTACATTCCTACATGGAAAAATAATACTTCTGACTCACAAGAACTTTCTCAGTATTAGGGCAGCTGAAAGGAATATACTTAGACAGAGGGCACATCTGTGAACAGATTATGAAGGGATGATATATGTAAAGAAATTATTTTTTTGTTTATCCTTGTTTTTTTGTGGGGCAGGCACGTTAGGGTGGTGTATGTCTGGGGCTGGATATGGGGTTGGGGCCTCCTGGGTCCAGGGCTGGTGCTTTGTCCACTGTGTCACCAGCCAACCCATAATGACATCTTTAAAATAAAGTTAAGGGGTAAGAGAAATGCACTAGAAGAAAGGGAAAGGTAGAGGTAGACTGGGGAAAAGTAGCTCACATAAAAGAAACAAGAAAAAGCTTATGGAGTAGAGGGAAAGGTGGGGAAGGAGTTGGGGAGTGAGTGAATCTTACTCTCATCAGAATTGGCACAAAGAGGGAATAATATACACACTCAAGTGGATATAGTAATATATTGTGCCCTGAGGGAAAGTGGAAAGGGAAGGAGATGGGGTAGAGAACCAAAGGAAGGAAGGGCAGATTGGGGGAAGGAGCAGTAAAAAGCAAAACAATTTTTAGGAGAGATGGGGTGAAGGAAGATAGAAAATAGAGGGAGGGAATACGATTGAGGGTAATACAGTTAGCAATAGAAACTATGAAAAAAATAATGAGCAGGATGATATCAGAAGGATGTATGAAAAATTAGAAACCATCAATAGAGGAAAAACTAATGTTATTTGAATACAGATTGAAGTATAATTTTCTTTGTTAGCTCCTCTTTCTAAAGGTATTTTTTTCTATTTTTTTTCACTGCCTGACTAATATGAAGAGGTTTGGGATAACTGCACGTGTATGACTTATATTATATTGCTTGATTTCAAATGGAGGGTCAAGGAGAGAGGGGGGAAGAAAATTTAGGATACAAAGTTTTTTTAAAAAATTAATGTGAAAAGAAATTATGAGCAGAAGGAGTTCAGAGAAACCTGGAAGGATTACATGAACTGATGCTGATTGAGAGGAACAGAATGAGGAGAACATTGTACACAATAACAGCAACATTGTGTGAAGAACAATGGTGACATACTTGACTCTTTTTAGCAGCGCAACAATGCAAACCAATTTCAAAGGACTTCATGATAGAAAATGTTATCAACATCCAAAAAAAATAAATAACTGTGGATTATGAACACAGATTGAGCCATACTGTTTCTACTTTGGGGCTCTTTTCCCTTTCGTCCTTTTTTGAGGTTTTTCCATAGTGCTCTGATTCTTCTTTCACAATATGACTAATGCAGAAATATGTTTAATGTGATGGCACATATATAACCTTATAAGATTGCTTTCTGTACTGGGGAGGAGGGAGGGAAAGGAGGGTATGAGAAAAATTTGGAACTAAAAATCCTATGAAAACAAATGTTGAAAACTATCCTTATATGTAACTGGAAAATAATAAAATGCTTTTATTAATTAAAACAAACAACAAACAAACAAGCAAAAATAAATGTTAGCTACTGTTGGTGCAATAATCAACCTCATGGGTGTTTTGTAAGGAAATCTCTCTTTAAAGTACTATATAAATGTAGTTCACTATTTAAAAAAAAAACATAAATGAGCAGGATGCTATCAGCAAAACCTGGAAAGACTTACATGAGCTAATGCAAAGTGAAATGTACTGTATACAAAATAACAGCAATATTGTAAGATGATCTGCTGAAAATGACTTAGTTATTTTTAGCAATGCAATGATCAGAGACAACTCGGTAGGACTTTTGAAAAATGAAATCCATCTACAGAGAAAGAACTGATTGTACCTGAATACTGATGGAAGTATATTATGTGGTTGTTTTTGTTAGTTCCTTTTCATAAAGTTTTATTTTCTGCTACATTTTGCATGACTGCATATGTATAACATATTGAATTGCTTGAGTTCTCAAGGGGGAAATGGGGACAAAGAATGAGAATTTGGAGCACAAAGTTGTTGTTTTTTTCATCATAAAAGTTTTTATTATTTTCTAGTGTCATGTAAAGATAGTTTTCAACTTTTGTTTTGATAAGATTTCTAGTTTTTAATTTTTCTCCCTCCCTCCACTGTCCCCAAGACAGCAAGCAATCTGATATAGGTTATATATGTACAATCACATTAAACGTATTTCTGCATTAGTCATGCTGTGAACGAAGAATCAGAGCAAAAGGGAAAAACCTCAAAAAACAAAAACAAAAAAAGTAGAAATAGTATGGTTCAATATGTATCCAGATTCCACAGTCCTTTATTTCTGAATTTGGAGAGCATTTTCCATCATTAGTCCTTTGGAACTATCTTGGACCATTGTATTTCTGAGAAGAGTCAAGTCTATCACAGGTGATCAACACACGATGTTACTGATACTGTATACAAAGTTCTCCTGGTTCTGCTAATCTCACTCAACATTTGTTCATGTAAGTCCTTCCAGGTTTCTCTGAAACCTGCCTGCTCATCATTTCTTACAGCACAATAGTATTCTATTACATTCATATACCACAACTTATTCAACCATTCCCCAATTGATGGGCATCCCCTCAATTTCCAATTCCTTACCACCACAAAAAGAGCAGCTATAAATATTTTTGTATGGAACACAAAGTTTTAAAAAATTGATGTTATAATTTGTTTTTACATATAAGGTGGGGAAAATTCTAAATAAATAAATAATTTAAAAAATAGATTAGTTCAAATCCAGCTTCAGATGCTTAGTGTCTATGTTATTCTGAGCAACCCATTTATCTTCTCTGGGCCTCAGTTTCCTCATCTATAAAATGATGGGGTTGGAGCTGATGACCCCTCATATCACTTCCAATCTAAATCTCTGATCCTCTGATATCTAACACAGCCTTCTTTTGACTAAGCTTCCTCAGAATACCTTAACAACTGTTTTAGAGGAAAGAAGGATGTCTGAAATCTTCTTAAAATATAAAAATCCAATTAAAGGAAGGAGTTGACTATAAGTACACATGAAGAAAAAGAAGTACATAAGGATGGCCCAAATCCAATAACAATACATTCTATTGCAAGGACCTGGGGAATAGCAGAGCACAATGGGACCACCGTTCTATGAGACATGGAGAATCCTACCAAAGAAAGGTTTGTTACTACAAAAAACAGAGGTTGCCATGACTGGCCCAATGACCAGGAGATACTGTGGAAGGTATCTCTGAACCCTTATTCAAAAGGGTGGCTCATGAACTCATCATTACTCTTTTTCCTTCTCTTCCCTATCTTTAAAGGGAATAAGAGGGTTAAAATAAAATAAAACCTCCTAAAGGGTTACAGGAACTTGTATATTCAAGGGACCTGCTAAACTCAATCTGCTTATTAACATCTTGCATCTTAATAGATTTAACTGAGATAAATGTAACCATACTAGGACTCCATTCATCAAAAGAATGACAAGAATAATCTCATGAAGAGCCCCCCCAAAAAGCATCCCTGATGTGTGATGTCTGTGCTGAATGTCCCTTTTTGGGCCTTCCACCTAAACAACCTTGTTCCACCCTTTTGCCTGCATCCTGACTATAGTCAGTGAATTCTTCTGTGTTTTCACCAGGACTCTTAGAATCTCATGGTATTCTGAGTTCTATTCCTCTTCATTGCTTTAGTCTCTCACTTATGCCCTCCTTCTAACTAATTTCAATTTCTTCCTAGATACTCATTTCTTCCCAAAAAACTTTCAACAACAAAGCCTCCTCTATCCTACTAAAGAAGACAGCAAGGGGCATCAGTCCTCTGGTATAATGGAAAGAGCTCTGGATTCAGAATCAAAAGATCCAGGTTCTAGTCCTAGGGCTATCACAAAATAGTTATGTGAACTTAAGCAACTTTCATTGCTAAAGTCTCATTTTCCTCATCTGGAAAATGAGGGGCTCTCTTCACACAATGTGGTCAACACCTAATTCATACTATCATTCCCTCTTGACTAGCCTCTTCCAAAAACTTCCTTATTTTCCCCCCAACCTCCAGTTTCTCCACACAAATAGCTGCCAAAGTTTTTTGTTTGTTTTTTTTTTTCTGTGCAGGTATGATCATGTGACTCCCCTACTCAATAAATTCTGGTGAATCTATTACCTCTAACATCAAAGAGAAGCTCCTCTGCTTGTCATTTAGAACTTGTCACTGTCTTGCTTCAACCATTCCTGTTACATATTACCCTCCTTCACACACAAGGTGCAATCAGGCCAGTCCTTTTACTGGTCCTCAAACATAGCATCCCATGTCTCAGTTCCGTGCTTGTGCTCTTTAAGTCTCCCATGCTTGGAATACACTCCCTCCTACCCAAGATACTTCAAAGTTCAATTTAAACATTGAGAGAAGTGATTGTTTTTTATCATATTAATAATCAATTATTAAATTAGGATCAAGATGTGTGTTTTTTTCTCTTTCCTCATTCAGGGACCAATCCCTATAAATAAGTCAGTCAGTCTCTGAAAGACATTGTTTATAGATGAGATTGCCCAAATACTCTTAAGTACATGCTCTACCAACTTGGGCAAGACCCCACCCAACTAGAAAACCTTATGAATGGAATCTAATCTAGGTTCATTCTTGCCCTTAGGAAGTAAGTCTATGCCCTTGTAACCACCCCCTGCCCCCACCATTGTAGTCTAAGGTGACCCAGTTCATGAAGGAGAAAACCAAGCAGAGTAGTCTGGATAAAAATGCATTACCTTGTCCAGATTTCTGGAGACAACTGAATTGAATGATCAAGTCATGTTCTCAGCAAGAGTAGCTGAAGACTTAGTCTACCCCCTCATTAATTATTCATCAATAAGGACTGATTTTTTACCTGTCAGTAGCACCTCCTTTTCCAATGATATTTAAGCATTCAGGGATCTCCCTGGTTTTGTCTTTGGTTACTAAGAGAAACCACTGAACATCAATTTGTTGACTATCAGCTAGAATAATTAATAAATTGATTATTAATTACTCAGAAATTATGTTCCCAGGCTTTACATACATTTTAACACCATATTATACATGAAGATTTTATTTTTAATTCCCCCTTCCCAGATACTAATAGTTTGCCTTTCCCCTCCAAAAAAATTATACTTATTGTATATATGATATACCAATATAAGCGAATGGTGTTTACCCTAAATAGACTATAAGCTCCTGGAGGTCAGGAACTGATTTATTTTTTATTTTTATTTCCATTCTTGGAACAGAGCAGGTGCTTAATAATTTCTTGTTGGTTGGTTGATTTTAAGATCCCTTACAGCTCAGACAATTCTGTGAATTTCTAACATTTCATCTCTTAGACCTCAATGTGAGCTATATTGTTAACCTTCCCCTACACTGAATGGATAAGTCTCCTATGGTTGATAAAAAAACTTAAGACATAGACTCAGGTTTTACAAATAGTAAAAATTCTAAAGTACAGAGAGGACAAATCTAGCTGGAAAATAAAACTGAATATATATGTGCTGATAAGGTGGCCCTACATATTTCCAGAAAAACATCTTTTTTTAATGCTTTTTAAAAGTAAATCAAATTAAAATAAAAATCTCTGTGAGACTCCTGAATCCTTGAAATAGGGGAAAGTCATCAATAAATTATATTTACTATTCCCTAGGGTCAGGACTCTGGGCCTGAAACTTCATTCCAGGGAAAAGCATGTGGGAGCTGGCTAAAGAAGCAGGGGCCAAACCATGGGAGTCCAATTCCCCTGAGGTTTCTAGCTCTTTAGCTGCAGTCTTATTGAGTTTCTATAATAAGACTGAAACAATAATCCAAAATGGGTGGAAAACCATAGAGCAGCCAAATAATTCCATCTAAAGGATAAATGTTAGGCACTGAAGAACACAACAGAAATACAACCCAACTCAGCCAAGTATAACCCCAAATTGGGGCTAAAGCAGTCTCTGGGAAGAGGTAAGCACATGAGAGACCATTTAAACTGACCCAGAGGAGAGCCTGGAGGGAGGAAAGTTTTGAGCTCTCTGCTCCTCTGCTTTTCCCCTTCCCCAATCAATACATACCATTCAGTGATTCAGAGGGAGTTAAGGGTTTTATTTCTGCTTTACAGGCTTGGTTGATTGGTTTTTGGTAGTAGGTGGTATTTCTGTTGCAATTGTTCTGCTTTCCTTTTGCTTTATAAACAGAGCACAAATATGTAGTAGGTAAAGTCAGATTTTACTGAGTCCTATTACTACTATATAGCAACTGAAAATATGGTCACATTGATATGGTGTGACTTGAGGGCATAAGGAAAGTACAGCCATCCTATCCCCAAATGAGGTCTTCTCTTTAGAAGATATCTGAATGGGTGTTCCCTAAATGATCTGAAATTCTTTCCACCTAATTTTTTATTTAATTAATTTTTTTTCCCTTGAGGGCACCACCTTCTTTGGCTTTTTCCATGTTATGATAACTATTGCCTCTATATCTGCTCTGTGTTTTGCTAAGATGAACAAGAAACAGGCCTTTTCCCTAAGTAAGACCCTCAAGCTAAAATCTATTAATCAATCAATAAACACTGATTAAGCACATACCCTGTGCCAGGCCTGTGTTAAGCCCTGGGGATACAAAACAAGGCAAAAGATAGTCTCTGTTCTCAAGGATCTTACAATTTAGTTACCTGAAATAGTAGCTGCTCATTCCTGTCACTCTCAGCTTCCCTCCAGTGTCTACTTGCAACATTACCCCACCTAGACCCCAAGTCCACCTATTGGAGATTGGGATTAACTACCCAGATAAGAACAATTTTCATCTGTTTTACCCTACATGAGAGACATAACAGTGTAGAGGATAGAAAGCAGTCCTCAAAGTAAGGAAAACTTGGATCCATATCCTGTCTCTTATATACAGAAGAGGTATGACTCTGGGCAAGTCATTTAACAGCTCAGTGTCCCTGCCAACTCTTTTTTTTTTTTTTGGTCAACTCTTTAAAACTGAAGATTACAAGAGAAAGTGCCAACCTGCATTGCTAGAGGGAATTTTCTCACTCTATAAAAATGAAATTATAGGTCCAGTCTCCATTCCATTATTCCATCTAAAAAATATTTAGTGACCTTTAGCACCAGAAAATAGAAATCTTTCCAAGCTAGAAACATCCTAGATGGATAAAAAAAAAGAGTGCCTATAACAATCACGCGTGCTTAATAAGTACCTATATACAGGATCTTAATAGTGACTATATGGACTATATGTAGCTCCTATATGTCAAAGGAGCTACATAGGAGTTAGAGGGAGTTTTATTAACTCCCTCTAACAATGCAGGTTGGCACCTTCACCTGTAACTTACAGTCTCAAAGAGTTGAATGGGACACTGATATGTTAAGTGACTTGCCAAGAGTATTAAGATACTACATATAGGCACATGGGACAACTAGGTGGTACAGTAGATAGAGCACTAGACTGGGAATCAGGAAGACTTGTCTTTTTGAGTTCAAATCTGGCCTTAGATACTTACTAGCTATATGACCCTGGGCAAGTCACTTAACCCTGTTTGCCTCATTCCTCATCTGTAAAATGCACTGGAGAAGGAAATGGCAAACCACTCCAGTATCTTTGCCAAGAAAACCCCAAATGGGGTCACAGAGAGTCAGAAGAATGTACAATAAAAACACATATAGATACACTTCAGAAATCAATGGGAAGCATCCTGAGGAAATGGAAAAGACAGAAAACGCTGTCCCCAACCTCAAAATGCTTCCTATCTAACAGTTTGGGAAGCAGAGAACACATACATGAATGAAATAACAGAATAACATTTTTTGGAAAGCAGTGTTAATATAGATTGATATTCTACAAGTATTTGTAAATACTAAAAGGTTATTAGTTTGGCCCACCCCTACTTGTAATCTCTGGGCCACTTAGGTTTGGAGAAAAGAGGATACTGGCTGGAGAGAAATGTGACTTTTGTCCTGAGACCCTGGATTTTTCCCAAGGTCTGCCTCAGAGAGTGGGAAAGGCCTAAATATTTAAAATACAGGGGAAAGGCCAGGAGAGAGTCTACTCTCAAGAAAGCACTCCAGGTTATCTCTCCTCCCTGAGTCTTTTCTGCAGTACCCTCTACCTGAGCAATCTGCTCTCTTTTTATGTCCTCTGGGGCCTAACCCTTCTTGTGATGAATGATTATTAGCTGCATATGCAATGCAGACCAGAGATTTTTGATTCAACTAATACAACTTGGTGGAACTCTCCTTACATTTCTGAACCTGGGCCCTGCACACACAAGCACACACTTCAATGCTGATGTACTATGTAAATAAGGTAACAAAATTCCATGAGTAATCTCTATAGGCCTACTTACTGTAGTGCAAAGAGGGGAGAGCTTTATACACTCAGGATAAACAAGATGATACACTAACTCTCTTCATAATAAAAGTAGAATTACAGAGGCAGCAAATATAATTCTCGATTGATATAAGGACTTATGAAAGGTTTTGTAAACATTTCTTGAAAACCTTGTTTTGCAATAGCTTCATAAAATAATTGGCCACTTCAATATTTATTAATCACTCCCCTGTACCCCCCCAACAAAAAAAAGTGTAGCGGTGTTCACTGTGTCCTTTGAATAGCATTATTTTCCCAGGATGTTATTTTGGCTGTGATCCCTGGAACACGATCTCAGAAGAATTTTTTTAAAAGATCCAAAGAATAATGGGAAGATGTATGTTGGGTACAAGGAAGCTGTAACACATTCCCAAGGATGGATCAGTCAATAGAAATAATCTAAAAGAAATAATTAAAAACATTAGTATGCTCTGAGAGGCACCAAGATAACTGATCCTTGGCCTAAAAGATCTGGGTTCAAATCTCATTTCTGTGATGTTGAAAAAGTTTGAGAGACATAGTTTCTGTTTAAGGTAATCATTTTATTAATAAGGCTAACATGTTATTAATAAAAGAGGTCATTGGCACTTGTGAATGCCAAAGACCCATCATGGGTCATGGGTCATGGGTGGACTCTCACTTTATATATCCTTGGAAGAACAGGTGTTCCTGAGAATGGCAATCAACTCTGATTGGTTAACAATTAATGAATGAATATCATGAGAGGTAGGTTCTATTTCAATAACGGTCTTGAGGTACATGACTTGGATCACCCAAGTCTTGTTCAAAGAGACATTTCAATTTCTTTATCACCTGTCTAACAAAAGGGAGAATCCACATTCTCCCAGACCTATCTGAATAAACACAATGAGCAGAATCTACCCTTTTACCTAAATGTAGTATTTCTTTTACTGAATTTGATTAGATCTTAGACATCCTGTCCGGGTAAATCTTTGACAAAGATTTCAAACACTGGTTGATTTCTGGATGAGAAAGTAGAAAAAGGAAAAATCTTGGTCCTGATTCAATAACTAGTTATTAACACAAGAGAGAAATAATAATTTCTCTCACTTCTGATAGATTTTGGCTATATGATTCTGTGCAAATCACTGAAGTCCTCAATGTTCTAGACAACTCTCTAAGAATCTAGGTCACAAAGAAAATGGTGGCCTGCATTGGTCAAGGGAGTTTTATCCCCTGCGAGTTCTCTATATCAGTGAACTGCCTATCTTCATCTTTATGCTCAGAAAACACTCACCATTTCATGAAAATGAGAGATAAGAGATGGATAGATTGAATGCTACATTGTCACCATCAGGATAGTAAAAACACAAAAGTGGATCTTTTCTGATGGTTTTAATGGAAAGACAGAGAGGAGTTGACATAAGATGCAAAGGAACAAAAGAGTTGTGATTATATTAATGGAAAGAGTAGCCATGCTAATGAAATCATCTGTCTGCCAGAGTATCAAAAGCAAGATCCCTTAAATCTATCCTCTTTAAATAAAAATGTTTTATTCAATAACTTTTTTTTTCCAGTCTTTAAAGTATTTTATTACTTTCAAGTTACATGTAAAGATAGTTTAAAATATTTGTTTTTATAAGATTTGGAGTATCAGATTTTGCTCCTTCCCTCCCTTTCTCCCTCCCCAAGACAGAAAGCAATCTGATATAGGTTATATGTGTACAATCACATTAAACTATTTCTGCATTAGTCACATTGTGAAAGAAGAATCAGAACAAAAGGGAAAAACCTCAAAAAAACAAAAATATAGTAGAAACAGTAAAAAAAACTCATAAGTAAAATCAAATATTAGAATATCTTAGTGACCAATTATATAAAAGAGAAGAAAGTGAGACTTGCCCAAATTCACACAGTAGCAGAGTCTTCACAATCAATTGTTCTATACTAGACTGGGTCAGCCTAGACCATTGACAAGTGAACCTCATTTCCTGCAAGATGATTTTTCTAAAGTGTAGATCAGATCATATGAGCCTTCTTCTCAATGAGGTCCAGTGACTCCCTATCCTCTACTTGTTTTTTAAAGGGAAGGTAGGTGACTCAATGAATAGAGTTTTGAGCCTGAAGTCAAAAAGACTTGAGTTCAAATACAGCCTCAGATATTTACTAGCTGTGTGACCCTGGGCAAGTCAATTAACCCTGTTTGCTTCAGTTCTTCATTTGGGATTATTTGTGCCCACCTGTGGTAGAGCTTTCTGAACTCACATTACTCTGATCAACCACAGTAGAATACACTGTACCTTGACTCCAATATAGTGATGTCATTTTGGTCCTCTTGGAGAAGGAAAGACAATTTAACCCTGTTTGCCTCAGTTTCCTCATAAGTAAAATGAACTGGAAAAGGAAATGGCAAACCACTCCAATATATCTATGCTAAGAAAGTCCCAAATGGCATCACAAAAAGTAGGATGACTGAATTGAATGAACAACACAACAAACAACAATTCAACATTTAAAGCACTTTTACAACCTGGCCCCCTCTTACCCTTCCAGTCTTTTTTTACTTGACTTCCTTCCATGTACGCTACACTGGTTTACTCAAATGTCCTAGAACAAGTCACTCTATTTCCACATTCTGTGTCTTTACCCTAGCTCTCCTCAGTATCTGAAATGCTCTCAACCTTTACCTCTGCTTCCTAGTATTCTGGCATCTTTCAAAATTCAGCTCAAAGCCCTCCTTCTGAAGGAGGTCTCTCCTACCTCCCACCTCCAATTTCTAGTGACTTCCTCTTTCAAATCACTTTCATTCTATTTTGTATGTATCTTCTATGTACCTAGATGTTAACATGTTGTCTCCTGCGTTAGAAGTTAAATTCCTTGTAGTTAGGGAGTTTTTTGCCTTTCTTTATATCCCCAACCCTTGGCACACAGTAAGCATTTTATAAATGCTTGCATGTTGACTGATTGAGGGCCTTCCTACCCCTTTCCTTTGAATTTATTGCTACAGAGCCCGATTTGTGCAGTACAACCTGCTTAGGTAAATAATTGTTCACGGAAGGCAGCCTTGCCATGATTCCATTCTTTAGCTCCCAGCCCCACTCATCTGCCAAGCAGAGGGAACTGTGACTAGGGCACAAATTGTTCTTAAATGGATAAAACACATAAGAGAATTTTTGAAAATTCCCTCATTATTCATTAGAGCATTTTAGTGCCTCATTAATTCAGATGGTATAATCCGTTGTTGATTAGCCAGGTTGTTAAGCATCCATTGTCAAATGCTGATGAGGTGTGAGAAATTACATTTCATATCACCAATGAGTCACCTGAACACAGTTAGCACCTCATCAGGTAAGGCTGTGTCTTTAGGGGATAAATTAACTGTTTTTTCTCAGACTTCCCCCTCCCTACACAGAAACCTCTTGGTATTTCTCATCCTGTTTCTGTGGCCCTATCTATCACAGAGCCTGGAATAATACCAGCAGTAATTTTCAAACCTTAACCAATTATAGGTCAAATACATATGTGCTCAAAGCCAATTTTAGGTTAGCTTTCTGCAATCCTGAATGCATCTATATGTGGCTCTTTTTTCTTCTTCTCTATACCTGGCTCCCCCAAATTGAAAAAGTATCCATGTTGCCAAACAGATCTCTAAAGAACAGAAAGTTCTGGTAAGACTTTGATTGGAAGCAATCAAATAGGAAACAGGTCTCCTTCCACACAGTGTAAAAACCCTGTGTAAAAAGAGAAAGATGTATCCTCTCTCATCTCCAATTCAACTTTGACCATAGTAATAGGAAATCAGCTATGTATATGGTTTTCTTTCTTTAATTTTATTCCCATCAGAATCCTCCTTTGTGAAATGTGTGATTGTGCTTACTTTTATGAATTTTTGATACTCATTTCTGCTTTTTCTTGATGATTAATATGTGGAATTTGGAGAAAAGTGGAAAATTTTATGTGAATTGATGAAGAGTAAAATCCAATGAACCAAGAGACCAATATAAATAATAAAAATATCAAGATCAATGAAAATATCATTAAAAATATGGTGAATTCTGGTTAATGGGGAAAAATAAAGTCTTATAGAAGAGAGAATGAAATGTACCTTCTCCTACATAGCGAAGGAGGGGAGGGCATATATGGACAGAATAGTGTATATATTGTCAGACGTAGTCTCTGTAATTGAGGTCCTATTTGTGAGTATGTGTGTGTGCGTGTGTGCCTATTTTGTCCAACGTTCAATCAGGAGAGGTTGTGGTAGAACATGACATATAAAGAAAAAGTCATCAAAAAGCACATTTCAGATAGATTGACAGGAGTTAAATCTAGGACAATAACTTAGTGAATGTGAACTTTAAATTCATATGTTCAATGACTAATTGCATACTTGAGGGTTTATCTTTCTATTATAAACTCACAGTATATAGGGGGATTTTAAACATTCCATTGGTTAGACAAGGTCTTCACTTATAAGGCATCTCAAATCTAAAAAGACTAGACATGGAATCCTCAAGTGATAGAAGCATTAGCAAAACCAAAGAAGTAGTAGACAAAGAATAACAGGAAGACAAAAAAGTAGAGGGGATGTGGGGCGGGGAGGAACTCTTGATATACTCACGGAACTGCTGCAGGTGGTCACTGCTATTAGATCAGGCATTGCTGTGATGGTCACCAGTGGACATGGTTTCCTCCCAAAGTCTGGCAGAGTGTACGTGGCGTTGAAAGTAGACTTTTCTACGGTTGACACTTTTTTCCAGGAGATCAAGGTGGGCCTAGGACAGAAATCAAGTTAAGTGATGACTATTCATCACATTCTCATTGATTTCTTCCATGGTTAATCACTCATCCTCTATCCCTTCCCTCATTCTCAAACAAAATTCCCCTTTGTCTGAGAGCTGTATGGATACTCAGTCAGTGTTTTTCTTGCCTTCGGTCTCTTTCTCTACACAAGTGCCAAATAGATATTTCTAAAACACATACTCGATCAAAACATCCCATTATTTCCACTAAGGAAAAAAAAAAAAAAAACAAGTCCTCAGCCTAACATTAATACAATCTGATCCCCACCTATGTTTCCAGGCTTAGTTTAATTACTCCTTTTCACATGATCTCCCTTGCAGTCTGACATACTAGCTTTCCTAGAATCCCCTGATTCTGTTGCCTTTGGTGATCTTTCATATCTCACCTGCTTCCTCTAGAATCCCCTAGCTTCCTTCAAAGCACAGCTCCTAAATAAGGTCCTTCCCAACACCTGCTCCTACCCCATTCCCTCAAATATTAGACACTCTTCCCCTACTCACCTCTTAAATAATTTTATATTTAATTACTTGCGCATGTGTTTTAATTTATTCCCATAATGGATAAAATCTAAGTTTCTTGAAAGCAAGAAAGATTGTTTTTATCTCTCCAGCATACTACCTTGTAAATATTAGGTGCTTAATAAATATTTATTGAATTTCCATTTAACAAATGGTCGAAAACTCAGATAATAAAAGTTCATGGAAATTGCACAAGATAGCACTGGGGCCACTATAAAAAAGAAAGACTTTTTGTTGAAAAGTCATTATCAGCCTACTTATGAACTTGTCACTAACAAAGAGGTTAGACATTGTTCTGCTGCAAATGATCTTGAGGTGAAATATCATGTCTTAGGTTTCAGGAAATTGTTATCTAATTGAATACTTCAATTTTTACTGGTGAAGGTTAGAAATCTACAGAAAATCAGGATTTAGAATACTGGTGCCATCTGAACTGTAATTACTACCCCATAGAACCTACTGCTGGGGAGATTGGCTATAAAACTAGAAGAATTGTTATAGGCAATTATGGAACTCCCCTATAGGGGTGAGTGAGGTATTTAAGAAAAATGGGGCCTGACTTTTTCTGTAATATCATTTGATAACTTAGCACAATCTCAGCCTGTATAACTCCAGGGGTGATCTCACTATTTTCCTCTCTTTTTTAAAATCCTCCTCTTAAAACTTTCATAGAAGACTCTTCCTTGACCTCATAGACACCCCCCACTTCCTGCAGATGGCTTGCCATGAAGTAGGAAAACTGCTGTATATTCTGGGGAAAAAAAAATTTAATGACTCATATTTTACTTATATTGCCTATCTCCTTACCATTTGTTTCCAATGTCTTTCTGGTTTAGATCAAAGCTTATCCCCTGGCAAGGGACAATGCCTTATTGTTTTGACATCTGCATAGTCCCTAGTGCCATTAAAATACAATCCACATTGAATTGAAAGTTTTCTAACTATAAAAAGGGGATAAATATTTCTGGTATAGAATGGGTACTTCTAGCTAGCTTTTCTTTCTACAAGTCTTTCATTTTGATTCATCTCTGGACTGAGAGACTAATGTCTAGAACTGAGTGGTGGCTACTCTTTGTTTTTAGTCATTTTGACTTATAAACTAGGGTATGCTGATAAATGTTTAACAACCAGCTTTCTGAAAGAAAAAAACACACATATGCACACACACTATCTATCTATATACACATACACATATATACATATATATACACACATGACAATTTTTTAAGTTTAATCTCCATTATGAATATTTTTCCAAGATTTTCTTAAGTCTAAACAATCAAAAAATGAACCAAGTTGTGATTTGTAAGCATCTTAGATTTCTCAGGTATAAAATGCTTACACTGAAAATTTAATAATTGGCTCGAGGGAGTTGGCTCGAGCACATCCCTATGTTATAAGGAAATTACAATAATGGTGAGTGATAACCCTAGATAAAAGGTGATTAAGAGTTTGTGCTGAATAAAAAAACAATGCCAAGAAGGTGAAATAGCAGGCAAGATGCCTGTTGTGAAGGGAAGTAGAAATTTATAATCTATGAAATATTACACAAAAGTAATACTAGTTAGGGAGGCAATACCCTAGCAGCTAGATAGCACAGTGGGCACTGGGCCCAGAGTCAAGAAGATGTGAGTTCAAATTTGGGGTCAGACATGTACTAGTTGTGTGACCCTGGGCAGGTTACTTAACCTCTATTTATTTCTGTTTCCTCAACTGTAAAATTAGGATGGTAACAGTATCCACCTCACAGGGATGTTTTTAGGATTAAATGAGATGATAGTTGTAAAACATTTAGCACAGTGCTTGGCACATATTAGATCCTACATAAATGTTTATTCCTTTTACTTCCTCTGATGAAAGTTAAAGAGGCTTTATGAAGAAGATGGCACTTGAAATTAATCTTAAAGAAAATTAGGAATTTGAAGAGGCAGAGGTGAAGAGGGAAAGCATTTGGGGCATGTGGGTTCAACCATGTACAAAGTCACAGAGATATCAAAGGGTGTCATTTGGGTACATGGAACAGCAAATAGGCTAGTAATGGAAAGATTAGAACATAGAGTGTAGGGGAGTCAAGTATTAAAAGACTGAAAATGTAGGAAGAACGTAGGTAGTGAAGACTTTAAATGGCAAAAAGAAGGGTTTACAGTTAATCCTAGAGATATCAAAGGAGCAATTCAACAATTCCTCAATATATTTCTATATTTGGACTTCACCCAAACATCAAGGAAGTGGAGAGAGAGGAAAAAGGGAAAGAAGAAGAAGAAGAAAAAAGAAGAAGAAAGAAGGAAGAAGGAAGGAAGGAAGGAAGGAAGAAGAAGAAGAAGAAGAAGAAGAAGAAGAAGAAGAAGAAAGAAGAAGAAAGAAGGAAGAAGGAAGAAGGAAGGAAGGAAGGAAGGAAGAAGAAGAAGAAGAAGAAGAAGAAGAAGAAGAAGAAAAGGAAGGAGGCAAGGAAAGGGAGTTAAGAGAAGAGGAAGTTGAGACACTAATGGGAAATGACTTAAAAAAACATTGCTAAGAAAGAAGACCTATAGGTTATTAGTTAACAAGGTTGTTAAAAACCTGATAAACATTTTTTTAAGGATGAGAGAGACTTCAGGATATTTCATGACAGCAGGAAAGGAATCAGTGAACAGGAAGAGATTGATGTTCAGCAAAAGAGAGATTATATTTGGGACAATATGATAGAAAAGAAGGTATGGTATGGGACTTTATAGAATTAGATGGGATGAGATGAAATGAAATGAAACGTGATAGGACTGAAAGGGATGGGTCAAGGTCAAGGGTGCATATAGATAAGGTTGTCCTTAGTAGAATGCTAATCTACTAAGAATACCACTTAGAAGCTACCATTTCACCAGAGCCTGTAATAAAGAAAGGAATTTCAGTAGTTGTGAGATGAAGCATAATAACTATCATTTGAGGGGCTGTGGAGAAGAGGAATTTCACAGTGAAAGTCAAGTATGAGACTAGGTAGGGCCTCATCTGAGAGGGTGGGGGAAGGGTATAGTTAGAGGTTTAAGAAGAGATAAGAGATTGTGGAAACCAGGATAAGGAATCAATTAGGAAGTGGTAAAAGGATTACTTTTCAGGAGTGATAGACCAATTGAGATTAGATAATAAAATATGATCCTGGTATTTTCTCTAGTTCTATCCATTATCTCCTGAATAGGATACATGAGGTAGGCATAATACAGAGTTAGGGTTTGGCCTTCTATTTATGAGGTGCCTTCTATGTGCCAGGAACTGTGCTAAAATAGGGATGCAAATACAAAAAAAAAAAAAAAAGTACAGTCCTTGACAGTGGGAGATCTCTCTCTCTCTCTCTCTCTCTCTCTCTCTCTCTCTCTCTCTCTCTCTCTCTCTGTCTCTCTCTCTCTCTGTCTCTCTCTCTCTCTTTCTCTTACACACACACACACACACACACACACACACACACACACACATACATCTCAAAGGGGTGACCATAGTGAACTTAAAGGAGTCCAACATGAGTGTAGCCAGATGAGAAATGAGTAAATGTCTGAGTGGTGACAGGATAAGGGAGTAAGGAATTCAATACAGAGGAGAGTGGAAAATTGATCTGATTTACTAAAGGGTTAAGATTAGGAAGAAGGGAGAGTATATGTAGAACAGGGATAATGGCCTGGCAAAATACTGAAAGGCAGAGAGATTACAATTCATAATGAGACTAAAGAATGGGTTTGAGAGGAGTGATAGAGACTGATAAAATGATAGGAAGTTTCCACTGAATAAAATAATTTTCAAGTTCTTGAACATGGAACTAAATAACTTGTGGGTAGTGTCAAAATCAATTGTATAATGCTTTTTTTTTAATATGGCTAAGATGGCATGGACAAGGAGGCTATGAAAGCTGAGATATTTGTACTCCAAAGGAGGAGAAATGTCTTGCTCCCCCCTGCACCCTCCCCCCCGCAAAGAAAAGGGAAGAAAGAAAAAAAAGAGGAAGGACTATCATCTTAAGGGTTTGACCTTTGGAGAATACTGGAATAGCACCTGGAAAAGAAATTAAGTAATTTTAATAGAGTGATATCTTCTATAGTCTCTGCATCAGCCCCTCCTTCCTTAAACAGAGATTATCATCTCATGTGACATGGTCACTAGAAATCCTTACTTCTTTAAGAAGGCTGTCCTCTTCAAAGATTTTTTTTTTAACTAAATACAGAGCACAGTTATTCTAAGCCTTTTATCTCCCTTTTTCCATATTCTTCCAACTAGTTTAATAAGACCTTCCACTCTCTCTTAGTTGGTCGTTCTTTTCTCCTTTTTGGCAATGTACCAGATATGGGTTTTAGACTTTCTGCCTATTCAACTGGTTGTTCAAGATGACCTGTGCAATGCCTTCCAACATTGTATTCTATGGTTTTGTGGTTATTTAACAACCTTATTATATGATCTGCCTATTGAATCTCTGAGTCAATATATGTCCAAACATTTCCCATATGATTCCATTTCAGTCCCTCAAGTATGCTGGGGTCCTGCATAGAACTGTTACACATGTGCTATTTTGTTTCTCTCCTACCCCTCATAATTTCTCTTTTTGGATTTAGTGTATTCCAAATCTCAATGCCATATATCATAGTGGGTATAAAGACACTGTTGAAAAACTCTGCTTTTACCTTTGGAGGAGGGTTTCTGGGCAGCTAACATATGGATCTTCATTTGGTCACTTTTTTGGCTCCTACCCTTATGGACAAATATTAGGTTTAGTTAACAAACTCCGTTTCCAAGCCCCTAAAATATATACAGAAATTATATCTTGGGGCTAGAATTTCAAGTGATACAGCTGGATTACCCAGAGCCAATTTCATAAACTATCAATATGTTACTGAGACTTTAGTGTTCAATCATTCACATATTTAAATAGTTATAAGGTTGATTACAATTGATTAAGTTTATTACCCCTCTTACCTCAGCATTGTCAATGATACTATAATTTTAACAATTGTCCAATATCATCATCTGTACACATCTGAGAGATATCAATTTGAAACAACTGAATCCTAATTATTTCTCTTATAAAATAAAATGAATAAAAAAGTGTGTACTGTTACAGCCACATTAAGAAAATATTCCAGACATATATCCATTGCTATAAAAATGTCTGCAATTATTAAACATATACTACATTATTTGAGAGATTTAAAAATTGTGAATTCCATGTGGAAGCATATTTTCCACCCCTTACCAAAACTCCCAAGTATCAGAGTTAATTCTGCCCTTGGGGTATCAATCACATTTAATTTATCACTGATCTGTTGGAAGAAAAAAGATTTCTCCCAAGAACATGTCCAAAAATAAAAATGACTAATGTGCATTCCAGATATATTCTCATTCTGACCATGATTGGAGAAAATGTTTCTCAGAAGTCACAGAGGCCCCAATTTTTTGGCTCAGTTAAGACTAGAGAATCCAAAGACTGTGAGCCATTGGGAATGCAAACCTTGTACTGGAGTACATAAGGTAAGATCTAGAGCCTATCCTCCTTCAACAAAAACATCTTATTGCTTGCTCTATTTCATTTATCCAGAAAAAACAATGACATGCACCCTTCTTCTGATTCCTCTTCTCACAACCACCCTGCAAACTTGCCATATTTTCTGGCCAACAAGAGTTCTATAACCAAGTGAAAGGGGACCATTCTTCTTGAATTAAAATGCCAAAATGATGAGCTGCAGAGATTCAGAATATTATCTCTCCACATAACCCTCTGTGTAGGAGGTCTCTTGCCTCCCATGCTCATGGCCTCCCCTGCAGATTGACTTGCTCCCCCTATAACAAAAGTAGATCCTGGACTACTTTTCAGTTTTAAAAATGAGTTCACTCCATCTTCCCCAGAGGTTGGAGTAGGTAATTGGGTCCCAGAGGCCCATGCTAAATAGTTAGTGAGGGTAAAATAAATTGTTTGGGTGTGAGCAGAGGGATTTTTGACCTAAAGTTAGCCTCTTAGATACCTGTAATGGTCTAAAAAAAGAATGCAACAAAGGGGTCTTGGGAATGTAACTGGAACAGCATTAGTGACAAAATGAATTCCTCCACTGAATGGGATCTATAGATCTTCTCTTCTAGAATTATAGATAAAAGAAACTGGCTGATCACTCTAATTCAAACATTAGAAATGTCTTTCTAATCAAGCAGGGCCAGATAAATACAGGTACACACTAAAAGAGATTTTGAGGAGTCTAAGCTATAGTTTCATGGACCACTAAACTGGACAAGCTGATACACTTAGCAGAAATTTTAAAATATTGCTAGAAATTCTTCCATGCTAGAAAGGTAGCATTTTATCACCTTATTGGATCTTTGAGGCAACATGATGTAATAGTGTAGACCAGAAATTCTCAAAGGTTGGTACAGGGATACCTGGAGATTCCTGAAACCCTTTTTAGAAGTTCTGCAAGGTCATTTTTTTTTTCATATTGACACTAAGATTTTAAATGTTCTGATATAGTATATATCAATAGATATAACCCATATTTTTAAAAAAGCTTGTGGGGGGGTCCTTACTAATTTTTTAGAATTTGAGCCTGAGATAAAAAAAATTTATAAACCAGTCATGTGAAGACCATTATACTGGGAGTCAAGAAAGCCAGTTTTTAGCCTAACTATGTGTTCTTAGATAAGTCACTTAACCTTTCTGGGGGTCTATTTTATGGATGCTTAAAGTTGGAAAGAGTCCCAGAGGTCATCTAGTTCAATCCCTACTCAAAGCATGAATTTGGTCTATAACATCTCATCCAGTTTCCACTTTAAGATTTCTATCATTAGGACAACTCTAAAAAGATGGAATTGGATTAGCTAATTTCTAAGGTTCTTAGTTTCCCCTCCCCCCATTTCCTCCATCTCTATGAATGTATAATTTGGTGCCAGTTGGAACCTTAACAACATACAAGACTTTATACTGTGTGAAATGACCAAAGTAATGAACTCATTGCACATTTATTCAAGAAAAGAGCACAAACTATGATATATATGATAAGATGATCATAGAAGTTAAAGCTATAGTAGACTTTACAAATAATTTAGTCCCACCATAAGAGATCTTGGAAATCAACTAATACAATCCCTTCATTTTACAAATGAGGAAACTTTCTCTTATAACATGACTAATGCAGAAATATGTTTAATGTTATTATGTGTGTGCGTGTGTGTGTGTGTGTGTGTATATATATATATATATATATATGTAACCTATATCAGATTACCTGCTGTCTAGGGGAGGGGGGAGGGAGGGGAGGGAGGGAGAAAAATCTGAAATTGGAAAGCTTGTATAAACAAAAGTTGAGAACTATCTTTACATGTAATGGGAAAAAATAAAAAACTTTATTAATTTTAAAAAAATGAGGAAACTAAGTCCCCAAGTGGTAAAGTGGGCTGCAGAGGTCACACAAGTAGGAGGTAGCAGAACTAAGATTAAGATCCAATTGCATTGATTCCCTGTTCAGGATCTTTGGCCACATCAAATACTTTTCCCCCTCTTGAGACTCTTTAGAGTCAACATTTCATGAAAGTAGAGGTCAAAAAAGCCGCTGTAGAAAACTATAAATTTTGTTTGCCATGCATCTCTAAAAAGAATGACAATGACAGAGGAGGTTCTATTTTTTTTAATATCATTACATGTTTTATATTATAGTTTTGTTGGACAAGAACTATTACTGATAAGTGTACTAAGCAGTTAACACCATCTTAAAGCCTGTTGAAATTTAATGGGCAATGCTGCATGTTGCATGCAAATATAAATGGGGATGGAAAAATAAATGATGGATCTAGAAGAGATGTCTGAAGTCATGTACCCAGCCTCCTCTTCTTACAGATGAAGAAACCAAAGCCCATGGAGGTAAGGTGGCTTGTGAAACATCACAAAAAAATAAATATCCAAAGCAGGATTTGAACCCAAGTTCTTTAGCTTCAGAAGCAGTATTTTTTTTTCCTACAAAACCATACACTGTTTTGTGTAGCACAGTGAACTTAAAGGTGAGTCATAAGGTGGCTTCCTCATATATGGTCATATCTTAATTTCTACCAACTTTTTTCAAGAAACATTTGTTAAGCAACTATTAGATACAAGCAGTATGTTAGCTATTACAGGCATGACTTTTTAATTACAGAAGGTTCTTATTTTCCTTTTACTCTTTTCATCACAGACTCAAAACAAGAAACTCAGTCTTTTAGGTTAATAAAAATATGTGTGTGTGTGTGTGTGTGACATGTACAATCATTAATATGTTAATAACATTTTGCTTTAACGGAGGAGATCAAAGTACTTTCCAGAAGATACTCGTTAATCCTCAAAAGATCTAGGATGTAGCTGGGGGCAGAGATGATTAGTCCTATTTTTCAGATGAAGAAACAGCAATATGCTTTACATGGTCAGGAAGCATACTCAAGCTTCTTTCTCATCAGTGGTAGATTGAGGAAAACAGTTCGGATGCAATGATTCTTTGTTTAGGCCTCCCTCTGTTGGACTCTGTGTTTCATTTACAGTTATTCTGCCCCATGTCTCATGATGTAAAGAAAACCAGGCTTGGAATCTAAAAGCCTAGATGCAAGGCTCAGCACCAAATAAAACGGGTTGACCTCGCAAAAAGCCTCTTAACCTGTTCGATCCTGAGTCTTCTCATCTGTAAAAAAGTGGAATTTAATAAAACCATACAGCTTTACCGTAGTAGATAGAGAGCCAGCTCAATGTTAAAAAGAAACCTGGAGCTCAAGTCCTTGCCCTCTGACACACATACTGTCTGTGAGACCGTAGGCAAACCACTTAAGCCTCAAAGTGTCCCAAGACACTCTCCACTCTCTCAGACAATACATTACAAACAGTTGCTGATACATATTGAGAGGTCAGAAAGGTTTCTAACCAGGACTTCCCTATAATAATAGGCCCTAAACTATGAATGCCATGATCATCATCAACAATATTATTATTAACAATAAAATATAATAATATGAAAAACAACCATAATAATATACTACTAGATCACAGAGGTATTCTGAGGAGTAGTGTTTTAAAATCTTATACTGCTGCAGATGCATATTAGTTATTATTTTTACCAGATTTATAATAAATTCACGTCACCCTCTTAATATTTTTCTGTTTCCCAAATAAGGCATCTGAACCTCAGAGGCTACAACATTTATTTGGCATAGGAAATCACCCATTCCCACATGGAATATCAGTGTTAGGTCTAAATATGGTAGCAGAAACAGATCTCCCTCTCAATCATTTCAGTACTATGTAAACCCCATTAGCATAATAAAAACGGGGGAAGTGTTACCATCAGAGCTGTATAGGTATATGGGTAATGGTAAGCCAGGTAGCAGACATCTTCATTATGAGGAAATGTGACAGAAAAGGTAAGTGTGTAATGGCATTTTCCAGGAGCTCCCGCAGCAGCTGAATTCTGGCGATAATGATTTCTGGAGGGAAAGACAAGAAGAGGAATGAATGGTAGGGAGAAAAGAAAGATTCTTAGTAAGGTCCACAGGTCAAACTCAGATGAGTGAGTGCTTTGTACTACTCTGGCAAAGCATTTTGTTGTCACGACTTGAGGATGGTGGTATCAATCACTGCTGGATTTGGGAGTGGGAAGTTAAGCTCGGGGATGGGAAATGCCTCGAATAAGAATTGAGGCTAGAAAGCAAATCAGATTTCCAGGCCAGTTCATCTACCCCTTGAAAATGATGTTTTTTTAAATATCATGAGCCTCTCAAGGAACATCTGAAAATGAAGACTGTACAGTCATCTAACTGACTTATATGAAAAGAGGCCCACAGGAAACGCAAAGGAAGCCTATTCTACTGGGAAGATTTATAGGTTAAAATCTGAGTTTCATAGGCAGGGGCCAAGAAAATGGTTTCCTTGTAGCCACATAGGGAGGCTTTTCTCCCAATCCTTCAAGAGGGTTTAGAAGATTTGTCTCCTCATTTGTGAGTGATTCAGCTTCCAGAAAGAACAACCAAAAGATCTGGAGTGAACATTTCCCTTTGTCAGAGATGAGGAACCAATTCTGATACTGTAGAGAGCAGCATCAAAGTCAATTACAGCCAGAAGTGCCTTTTCACTAATATTCCCCTGACAATGCACCCGTTAGTCCCATCCCTAGTCTTCAAAGGCTGAGTGTGTCTGTCTATTGGGCAGGGTTTCCAGACAAATGCCATCAGCTCAAGTACATTAAAATGCAAGGACACACAAAGATATAATTCTGCTTTTTAAGGTTTAATACTAGTTTATTTATTTATATTACATTTGGCCTTTTGGTTTTACTTGAGGAAGAAGAGGGAGAAAGGGGAAAAAGTATAATTATTCTTGTCAATTATTTTTTTGCTTTTTTTTTTTTGTGGGGCAATGGGGGTTAAGTGACTTGCCCAGGGTCACACAGCTAGTAAGTATCAAGTGTCTGAGGTCGGATTTGAACTCAAGTACTCCTGAATCCAGGGCCAGTGTTTTATCCACTGCGCCAGCTAGCTTCCCCCTCTTGTCAATTATTAAAGGGAAAAAAAGTTGGTTTTATACCCCCTGTTCTCTCTTATCACCCCCTCCAAATAAACAAAAAATAGATGTCCATTACTTTAACTATTTTAAATAGAGTGATTGTAGTATCTGAAGCTAAAAACAAACAGTACTTTTAAAGACCAATGTAGCTTTTGCCCAACGTTCATTTGCTCTGGTGTACCCCAGTATTAACCTCTATCCCTAGTTATTCTGGCAAAGAAAAGGGATGAGGCTGCATCAGAGTAAGTCCCACGGTGAATATCATGTGTTGTTTTCTCATGTCAAACTAACAGTCTCTGTTTCCCTTGTGATTACAGGCAGAGACCCACAAGTGAAAACTTAAAAGTGAGTATGTTCACCCGCTGTGCCATCTGGATCCTCATACCTAATTGGTTTTACTTTTCCCAAATATCCCCAAAGTTCTGCAGTCTTTCCAAAAGCTAATACTTGAGTTATTAGAAAGCATGTAAGGAACCAGATGGTTTCTCTGAATGCATGCATGCTACATATGCTGTACCTTTGATTCCCATTATGAATTGACTTGTAAATATATTATTATTCCACCCTGAACATACATGCACTCTACATCCAGCAGAGCAGCTGGTGCCAGTCAATTACATCTTCTGGAATTGGTTACAGCTCATTGGAAGGGAATGAGCCAGTGGCAGCCAATCAGGTTGTGGAATAGCCACTCCCCCAATGAACACCTTTTTTTTCTTACCCCTCCTCACCTATAAACATCAGAGACAAGGTCTGTATATTCTGATTCACGGCTAGCAGCTGGAGCTGACAAACAGTCATACTAAACTCAGCCGTCTCCCAGGTATCTTCTGTTCTTAACACATTTTCCACCACACAAATCAGGAGCTCAGTGTCAGATTCCTTGGTGTAGGACTAATACAGAACCAGCTCCCCACAGCAGCCCAGGCAACAATGAAAAGCCAACTTTCCAGGGTCACTGTAGAAAGTCAGAATCCCCACTAAGTGCTGATTTTAGCCTGGGGCTGCTGCTTGAAGCAGTTTCAATTACAGTCAGTCTCAGGTTTAAACTCTGGCTGAACCCCAAACAAACTCCTTGCCTCACCATGGGATGGCTTATCCTGACTGTAGTTTGAGCAGGAACTATCCTGGAACTAAATCAATCTCTAGCAAAATTTTTCATTTTCACATGCGCTAAAACTCTCTCTACAGCCTCTTCTTCATAAGTGGGTCGCACTGCCACTATACATGCCCAGTCTACATTGAGATCACATGGACATGTTGTTTTCTCTGATGTTTAATGTCCATTTTATGGGCCTTTGACACCTCAGTAACACAGCATTCATTAGCCTCGGTTTCAAAGTTCAATATTAGTCAATAGGGCAACATGAAAATCTATAAAGATAATTCCATCTTTGACTGTATAAACACATGAGTGGTAAACAAAATATGTGAATCTTCCTGTACCCTGATTTAGTCAGGGCATTTTTAAAGTATTCTGAGCAAGTAGTGGCACAATGTTTTCAGAAGATCATAAATTTGAGCATGTAATAAGGAGGGTGAGATAACTCAATATCATGTTTGGGATTGGCTAAAGGAATTAGGGATGGCCAGTCTGGAGAAAGAAGACAGGGGAAACAGGGGTGCTCCTTAAGTATTTGAAAGGTTGACTTATGAAAGTACGATTGGAATGGCTTTGTTTGACACCAGGAGGCAGAAAATTGGAGTAATGGGTAGAAGATGCAAAGAGGCAAATTTCATCTAAATAGTAGGCAGGAACTCCCTAACAGTTAGTAAAAATCAAATGAATTGCTATAGAAGAGAATGACTTCCATTTCTCTGAAGACCTTCCAGTAGAGTCTGGGTAACAAGTAACTACAAGGATTCTTGTAGAGGAAAATTGTCTTAGATATACATTACTTTGAAGAACTTCTGTGGTCCCTTATGATTGTAAGAGTCCATGATTTTCGTAACTATAGACTCCGGAGGGAGAACTTAAAAGAAGTCTTTTGCCTATTCAAGCCAATAGGATTATGACTGAGTTGCTCTGTGTAGCTTTTGTGTGTATCTCAAAAAGCAATATTGTCTTTATTAAAAAGTCATACAAATTTGCAAAGGCACTTGGAATTCAGAATATGTAATTAATCAGGAAGTGTATAAAATAGAATAAAGGGATTATGTAAAGAGTGGATATAGACTGGGAGAAATGACCTTTTAGACACTATGTATCATGTTGCTGATGTCATCAAATTAATTTTTCTTCCTATCTTTGGTGGGAAAGATTTATGAAAAACATATGTGCTGATGGATTCGCATCCGCTTATGTGGGACAGCTTTGATCAATGATGACCTAGGATCAATCAGACCAATATTTGAGAAGCTATAAGCTTCCTTTTTCTTTTCTTTCTTTTGGGTCAGTCATCTGATAAAAGATGAGTCAAAATAATGGAGTACACAAGTGTTTAGTTATGATTTCAATGCATTTTCATCCTTCTGTTCGAAAAATACTGGGACATAGCTGCATGTGTTTGTGCATATATGTATGTACATGAAATAAGCAAGCACTAAAATAAGGGGTGAATCAGAAAATTTTAGAATGACTATGATTCCATTTAGCAAGGGTGTATCGTGTCACTTAACAGGATCTAATAAACCAGAACAGCAACCACTAAGTCTCCCTGTGGTAGCAGTGTTTCTAATATTATATATAACTTAAAATCTCTCTCTTGAGATATATCGGAAGGATACATGATGGCAGAGCACTTGTATGACATTCATCTTCATGACTGAGCTATTCTGTCTCCCCTCAAGAGTGAAAATAAATGTCAGAAGAGATCAGCCATTGTGTATTACATAGCCACTCAGTACACCATCTCCCTCCCACTGTCCTTCAGCACTGAAATGACTTTACATCAGAGCTGGGAGAACATGAAAAGGCATGAGTCTAGATGTGTGTCAGTGGGAGAGGCAGACTTGTGGAAAGTGGGGGCTAAACTTTTCAATGCTTACTTCTCTATGGGGCAAGGGTGAATGGGTTTGACCTTTCCTGTTGTCCCTCTCAAAAAATCCTTTTCACTTTTTTCCCCTTCAAATGTCTTTTAGAGTTGCTAGCGATCATCCCTCCAAGCAAAACAAGATGCGACACCTTCCAAATCCCCATTTACAACTCAGAAGGATGCACAAGGATGAGAGCTGGTTTCCCTCAGAATTTCCTCCCTCCTCCCATCTTTTGCATCTGGACTGGGCAGCACAGGAGGCTAGATGATACACTGAAAAATACTGTTCTTATGAGACAAACATATTTGTACAGTGGAGCTCTAGATCAGAGATGATAGCAGTATCAACCAAGTGAACTACCCAAGTATCAGAAGATGCAGGATAGAATGCTCTCCAGAAGCAATTCCATAGATGGAAAATTACTTGAAGAGGACCACAGTAACCCCTTGGGCAAACTCAAAAAAAATCATTAGTCTTACCCTTGGTAAACACAATAGAAAAAAAAGGCATACCCATTCATTCCCAAGTAAATAGGATTGATCTGGAGGTGAACAGATATCAGCATCTCAATCTTTTTATTAGATCAGAGTATTGCCAAGTATTGCAAATATGTTAACATAATTTGATGAATAATTGTAAAACAAATGATATTACAATATAACAATCTTATCCACTCATCTCAGTTGTATTCAGGTCTGGAACATGAATATGAATTACATTACACATTCATGGTTTTCATCTTACCCCTGAGTTGCTCTTTAATCACAGAACAATTGTCTTATTAATGACATTAAAAGCTATTAATGTTGGCATCCCTTAGGCAGCCTGTGTTCCAGATTGAGCTTCCTTTCCCTCCTCCCCACTGCATGGACCATATTCCCATGAGCCTCCCCCTATTGCAACTACTCCAAGAGGAACAGCCTCTTGGCAAGGGTACAGGTTATTGGATGAAGGTGTAAAGTGTTAATCCAAGCTCGTTGTTAGTCCTAGGCCTTAATGGGAGGAAGGAGGAATTCTTCAAAAGATCAGTATCACTGATGATTTTTCCTGGTTATTGCTTTCACAGGAAAACATAATTCATTCTTCACTTTCTAAGACTCAAGTATAAGATTTCAAAATCTTCTTGTAGGAGTATCACATACCTACACCTTGTATTGATTTTACATTAGCTGGTAGAAAACAATTATTTTAACCTCAGTTTGAATACCCCATTATAAGTGAGCCCATATTCTTTACAGCCACTATTATCTTTGGCCAATGAAACAATTGTCATTAGAGAGATATGGTCTTGAGGAAAACAAAGGAAGGTCTGTTAGAGCATTTGTTAAATAAAGAATCCAATGAGAGCATTCCACAGGTATTATGACTAATACTTCAACAATTCATCAAATTGAGGATTTTAGTTAACTCAGGGTTATCTTTTTGTTTTTGTTTTTGTTTTTTTGTTTTTGGGTAGGCAATTGGGGTTAAGTGACTTGCCCAGGGTCACACAGCTAGTAAGTGTTAAGTGTCTGAGGCTGGATTTGAACTCAGGTCCTCCTGAATCCAGGGCCTGCGCTTTATCCACTGTGCCACCTAGCTGCCCCCAGGGTTATCTTTTAGTACTTAACAGTCAATTCTGTAGTCATTTTAGTTGATAAATGTAACTATCCAGCTGATGTCCTCAACTTTCCATTTCTATCAGAGTTTATCTCCTTGTGTTAAATCCATAGACTCAAGAAGCTTACTGGATACCGTCTAGTATCTATCAACCATAGTAATGCCTATGTACATCAGTACTTAGATTATCCAGCCAAAAATTGTTGTCAAGCTATAAAAACTCAATCTTTGGCACCAATTATAGTCTGAACTCCAGAGCAACTTATTAGTTTTGTTTGCTCATAATGGGAAAGAAAGGTTGATTTATATTAACCTTGAAATAAGAATTAGTCTATGACCTCATAGTCCAAAAGAAACTAGTCAGTGGCTCCATTAGAAACAGACAATGAGCTTCAAAAATGATTGAATACATCTTTGCATGTCCTATCATTTCCCATTTTTGTTTGGTTTTCACAGGACCTTTTCATTGTAGGAAAATTAAGGTGTATATTAAGTGTTCTCTCTAGTAATATAAGCATTAGTGAAAGTCTACTGAATGATCAGGAAAAAACATAATTTAAAATCATGTGGACTAGTTCAATACAAACTTTGCAAAAGTTCATGATATTTGTATAGAATCAAAAATTAAAGACAATTTGTTTCTTAACTCTTGGCACCTTCTAGACAAAGAGTATAAGCTGCAGGGTACAGAGAGATAACTATAGGACTATTATATCATTTAAGTAAGTAGTACTAAAATCAAAATAAAGTATTCCTCAATCAAAGGTAAACAAATGTTTACTTAGCACCTACTACATACCAAGTACTGAGTGTTACTTAAAATCCATATCTACACATTTTGCCTGTTTATTCCACTCAAAACCAGGAGATTTGCAGTCTTGAGTGATTTGCAGCAAGTTTAGCAGATGAGCATTGGCAGCTGAAGGTTATGGGCATCAATATGGTTAAGCAGGGAATGGGAGAGGGAATGGAAGGGCAACCAAAGTTATACTAATGATGCACTTACTTGTAATAACAGATATCATAGCCCACCCGAACCCAATGAGGCCTGCCCTGGAGAGCCTCCTTCACTGAATACATGGTCGGCTGCATCCCTACACAAAACAAAGGCAGGTTCAGGTGATAGGACTTTTTTTTTTTCCAGAAGGGAAAAAAGAAAGGAGGAGAAAGTTGATATCCAGACTTTCTCTCTTTCCACACAGGTTACATCTTCTGTTTTTTTCCAATATAATTTATTTCTCTCCCTCCCAGTAGCAATATATTAAAAGGATTTTTAAAACTTTTCTAAGACCTTTTCTAGTCCTGTTATATTTTTGGCTCTAATAATGATTCATTTGGTAAACTTAAGTTGTTCTCTTAACTTTTCTGGATCCCTATATCTCTTCTGCTATCCAATGAATAATATAATCTGTTATGATCAATGAGACTGTCTGGAAAAGTTAATATTATTGTGTTGTTTTTATCATTGTTGTTATTGGGATACTTAATGTTACTTCTATATATTAGAGTACTTCAGGAACTATAATTTATCTGGAATATATCTTTTATGTAGTCTGGATTTAGGAAAAGTCAATAGTTTTGGGGGGAAATGTGAATTTCATACTGCATTAGAATCTCTGTTGTAGCATGTTACTGTGACAGATATGTCCTTTAAGACAAAGGCCTTAGTAATCTCTAATGGTAATATACATATTGAGGTTCAAGTTAGATCAATATCATCATCGTGGGAGGTAAAATATACGGTTACAGAAGTCTAAGTTTTATCTCCTGAATGTCTCCCACCTAGTTTCCTACTGTTATTCAAGGGAATCTGGCTTTCCTTTGTGGTTTTCTAAGTGCCTAACTGGATGGTACAAATAAGACTGTGTAGCTCGCCAATGTTGTGGCAAACCTTTGCCATTATGGTTCATTGGATCTAAGAGGAAGGGAGAATAGAGGCTGTCTACTTACCTAACAATGACAGGGAGAAAAAAGGATAGAGAAAGTTCTGACATTTCCCCCTACATGAGCATTCTGTCTGTGGTAATATCAGGGTTTTCTGGTTTCCCCTCCAAAGTATCAGTTCCTCATAGGTTAGCCCATAATCTGACACCCACGTGGATACCCAAATGCTCTTAACCCTGCTCCAAACCCTTTTGAAACCAAAGATATGTTTTCAGTCACAGTCTAAACACACAAGAAACTACACTGATCATTTCACTCAACAGGAGTGGTCCTTTTCCCAAAAGCTCATACCGTAATTGAACTGGCTGTTGACCTTCTCACAATTGATGACATTGAAGCGGTAGGGCATAGCAGCCTTCATGCTGCTCACCTTGAAGTAGAACCACTGCTGGTGCTGGGAGCAGTTCACATCAGCATTAATCAATAAATCATATTCAAACCTGGAAAGCAAGGCATGTGATGTTAGCCTGGTGAGCTAAGAAATGTGATCTCACAGGCTTGATGAGAAGGGCAATTTCATCCTTTATTATATAATGTAGGACTGCTAGCTTGGACTAGATAGTTTCCCCTTTGTTTACTTTAAAGTTATTTTAATAATATTAGCATTTCTTTCATTCGAAGTGCAAAATAATTATTCTCTAGTATATACTACACATAGAATTACTGATCTAGAGAAAGGACCTTAGAAGCCATAAAATCCAACCTCCTCTTTTTATATACAAGGAAACTAAGGCTAAGAGAAAATAAATTATTTGACAAGGATCACAAGGATAGTAAGCATCTAAGACAGGATTCGTTGTCAAGTTTTCCTCATTTCAACTCCAAAGCTCTATTCACTTCACCACCTAGTGCAAAGAATGCTATTGACCCAGCATCTAGGCATGGACTTTGACTTGCTCTTCTAAGAGTGGTGAAAGATTTATACTGACTTATCTATGTCCTTACCTAGTCTTTCCCTATACTAATACTACTGTCTTATGGCATGTCTAAATGTCTCAAATGAAAGTAGAAGTCTATAGCCATGGAAGAGAGCAAAGAAAGCTGATCGGATCAAATCCAAAGCCTCATTTTTATCCCCACCTACCTCTTATCACAAAATTAACCAGTCACAAATCATGTGCATCATACATGAGAGTGAATTTCTAAAAGGTCAACATTTTCAATGACCAAATATTTTCTATTTAGAGTTAGGGATGGGCAGAGGAAGGGGAAGAAGTAAAGTAACCAAGAGAAAAGAAAACAAAGGCATAAGCCATAGGTCATGAGATATAATATATGAGTCTATATCAAGATTTTCTGACTATTCTTTTTTTTTCCCAGATGACAGAAAGGTTAGGGTCAAAATGGATCTCAGTTTGAATCCTGCATCTGACAGTTAAAAGTGGCATGACCATAAGTAAGCCACTTAACCTCAATTAGTTTCACTTTCTTCAAATGCAAACAAAAGAGTAATAGTAATATTACTTACATTATAAGATTTTAAATGCTTTAAAAATTTTAAAGCATTGTGTAAATATGGCCTATTAAGTGTCATCATTTCTCATAGAGAAATGTTCCTCTGCCTTTGTTTTGTTTTTTTTTTTTTTTTGTGAATTGCACTTTTATCTCATGAATTAAAGGAGCTTAAACACTATTGGGAGAAAACAACATTTACACAGAAAAATCAATACAAAATATATTACCAAGTAACTAAAAAGTAATTTAAGAGAGAGGAGGCTAACAACTAGTGAGCCTAAGGAAAGATCTTGTTTAGGAGGTGGCATAAGAGCAAAAACATTAAGAGGGAGCATTCCAGGCATGGCAGATGCCCTGGCCAAAGATACTGAAGGAATGAACTGACCTACACCACCTACAGGGGTGATCAATGGTAACGAGGGGCCACAGGTTCTAAAGTTACCCCCAATCCCTTGGGAGGTTCTAGGATGAGGTCCCCACCTTTGCTTTTTTATTTGGGGAGCTCTTTTTATTGTATTTTGTCCAATTACATGTAAAGATAGTTTTCAACATTCATTTTTGTAAGACTTTGAGTTCCAAACTTTTCTCCCTTCTTCCCTTCCCTCCCCCCTCCCAAAGACAACAAGCAATCTGATATAGGTTATACAGTACAATCTTGTTAAACATATTTCCACATTAGTCATGTGGTGAGAGCAGAAGAATCAGAACAAAAGGGGGAAAAAAAAAGAAAAAAAAGGGGCAGCTAGGTGGTGCAGTGGATAGAGCACCAGCCCTGAAGTCAGGAGTACCTGAGTTCGAATCCAGCCTCAGACACTTAACACTTACTAGCTGTGTGACCCTGGGTAAGTCACTTAACCCCAATTGCCTTACCAAAGGGAAAAAAAAACGGGGGGGGGTGAATGGCAAGAAAGAAGAAACAACAAAAAACAACAAAAGTGAAAATAGTATGCTTCAATCTGTATTCAGACTCCATACTTCTTTTTCTAGATGTGGAGAGCATTTCCTATCATGAGTCTTTTGGAATTGTCTTCAATCATTGTACTATTGAGAAGACCTGTCTATCACCACCCTCGCTTTTTTATTTTTTTAAATAATGAAAGCTCCACTCACATTCCCTAGCAGGTAGACATATGTATGACTTTTCTGGATCCTCTCCCTATGAAGCAAGGGTAGTGTAAAAGAAACTATAGAGGATCTATTACTTCCTGAAAGGTTAAAAATTCAAAAGATCCATCAGATACTTAAGTTATATAGAGTTCTGAGTCACATTGGAGTACTTTACAGTAAGCTTCCATTTAGTGATCAATATTGGCTATAATGACAATTTCTTTACAGGTCATTTAATCTAATACCTACATTTTGTATGTAGGGAAAGTAAGGCTCATAGAGGTAAAGTGGCTTGCAGTTGGTAGCAAAGTTGGATCTTGAACTCAAGTATCCTAATCTCACCAGGCTAACATCACATGCTTTGCTTTCCAGGCTTGAATATGATTTATTGATTAATGCTGATGTGAACTGATAATACAACTTGGCTTTACTTTCATTTATGCCATTTTAGACTCTTCTTTCATATCAAATCTTTCTTTCTTGAACATTAAGATTTTTGTGCTTCAGATATGACCTTTGGCAACTTATCTCCAGGCCTCATTTTCCTCATGTGCTGCTTTAAATCTATGATTCTAAATCCACAACAACTCCCCCTCTCAATAGCAAAGTTCTTGTATATTGGGCCCCACCCCTGCCCACAGATCTCCCTTTACTCACTCTCTCACTTGGATGGCCTTCCGCAGGTTTCCTGACTCAAACTCAGAGAAGAACTTCAAGCACTCAGTTGTATCAGTGCTTTTAAAGAGCCTAAAAGCAAAATAAATAGCTCATAAACATGCATATTATTGTTCTTCTTATTTTTAATCCTAAGAACCCATTTCCATGATCAGTAGTCAGGATTTTCCCATTCCTTAGATTGCTCCCAAAGATATATGTCTATCTGTATATATGTATATATGTATGTGCATATATGTACATATATGTGTATATGCATGAACAGATACACACATCTATATATTATTTAGCTTCCTCATATATATATGTGTGTGTGTGTGTGTGTGTGTGTGTGTGTGTGATTTAGCTAAATTTTATAGAAACTGATTAGCTAAAAGCAGTACCCTTTCCTAAATTGCATCCCCATTAACAGAAGCCAGGACATTATGCCTGCAATGTATAAGGTTACTTACCAAGGCTCATCTAAACTGAAGACAACTCTGCCCATCACGTTGTCTGGCTGGATGAACCGCTGGACATCTTCAAATATTTTTTCCCTGAATATGGGGGGGAAAGCATAAATTCAGAGTCTGCAGCCAAGAGTAGAACTGGGATGTACCCTAGGAATTTTCTGCCTTGAGAACATTTTTTGGTGATGAAACTGAAAAGCCATTAATGAAACATTCTGGTCTGTACCCTCTGCTCCATTGACTTCAGATATGTATATTCACCTTAATTTAGAAAATTATTATTATTTTTTGCACTTCTCTGGTATGAACCTTTTCTTCATTTTAATCTCAGTCAGTTTAGCTAAAGGCAAATCTTTCTCCTTCTGATTTCTGGCCCAGATCTATCATCCCAGGATAACTGTAATGTTGTCTTTACTGGGCTCTCTCTTCCATTTCTTCCTCACTGATGAAATAGGCATAGGAGCTAACCCAAGATATGCAAGACTGGATCAAAAATATGATCCAACCCACTCAATATCCTGTATTAGTCAGTGGTTAAGATCCCTATCTTTAAAAGGAAATCCCTTGCTTTCTCCTCTCATCTTCTAAAATAGATATGCTATTAGCTCATTCTCTATTCTTGAGCAGTTTCATTGACAGAACAGCCTTCAAGTACATCCTGGACATGTACATTTTTATATCTCCACAGAAAAACCAACATATCCAAATTGAACTCATTACCTCCCCCATAAATTCTGTTCCTGCAGGAATTCTCTATTTCTGTTTTTGATACGACTATCCTCAGCGCCACCAAGGCTAGAAACCAGTATTGTCTCTGACTCATCCCTTTTCTCGCCTTCCCCTCTGCCAAGCTAATTAATTACTAAGACCAAGAAATTCTAAGTGTACAATATTTCTTTTCCATTCTCCTCTTTCCTAGTATAGGGCCCCTAGTCTAGCTCTCTTCTTTCCTGCCTAGATTATTATGATAGCCTCTTAGTTCAGCAATCTCTCCTCCCTCTGGTTCATCACACATATTGCTAACATACTGCTACTAGATTAAATTTCCTAAACCATAGCTCTGATCATGCCTCATATCCCATTTCCTTGTTTAAAAACCTTCCATGATTTCCTACTGCTTACAGAATCGGTCCAAATTACTTTATCTGGCATTAAAGGGCCTGCACAATTTAATCCTTTTTCAGTCACATCTCCCATAAAAGTCCTTATCCATCCTATGTTCCAGCCAAATTGAACTGTTTATGAGATATAGTGGCTGGACCATTGGCCCTGGAGTCAGGGATATCTGGGTTCAAATTCTCACTCAGGCATTGTTTAACAGTGTGGTGATAGCAAAGTCATTTAATCTCTTCAAGCCTCAATGTCCTCATCTGTAAAATGGAAATAGCAATAGCAACTGCCTCATAGTATTGTTTTATGCATCCAATGAGATAATGTACATTAAGGGATTTGCAAACTTTTCAGAAATTTATAAATGTCAGCCATCATCATCATCATCTTATACTTTCACCTCTACCTTGAATGGCTTTACCTCCCAGTTCTGCTTATCTAATTCTTAATAACCCATCTTAAATGGCATCTCTTCTACAAAGCTTTCCATAATCTCTTAGTATGAATGTAACCTTGGCCTCCTCTGAACTGCAAAGCTTAGCCCTTTCTCATTGCACTGTTGTAGTTCACTTTTTATTTATCATTATCTATGCCTGCGTGTGTGTATGTCTTTTCTTCTTTCTGTACCCTGTAAGCACAAGAAGGCAGGGTACACGCCTTAGTCTTCTTTGCATGTCCCACTGCCCCTAGCACTGTAGATGCACAATAAATCTTGATTGGGATACAGTGACTGATCACCACAAAAAAAATCAACAACCTTTCCCTACAGCAGCTGCCATTGGACAAAGACAGAAACCCGAAGGGATGGGCAGGGAGGAAGTGGGGGTGGGGGGAGCTAGTTGTGATCAAGATCCAGCAGGCAGCGAGAAAGTAAACACAATTCTTCCTCTGACCAGACAGGCTGTGGATACCATGGTGACAGGGGATGGGGAAGGTAAGGGAAAGAGTAGAAATAGTGTAAACCAGAGGCGACTCACCTCATAAACACCTGACCTTTTGAACAGCATAGCATTCAAAGGTCTGTAGAACAATTACTTAATGTCCTGAAATATGCACCATGTAAAGCTTTAATTTAGAAGTGTAAAACCAGAAAGTGATGCCACTGGGCATGAAAAGCTCATTCAATACTTTGGCTCAGAAAGGAGTGAAACAAAAGCTGGCAGTAGCAGCTGCAATGGGTACATGCTGAACGGTTCTGGGAGGGCCCCAGCTCCCTGCCTCATGCACATGCAAGCTTACCTTTGGCTCAGATGATTTAAATTCAGGGGAGAATTTAAACTTCCCAGGGACGGGACATGAGAATGCTAACCACAGAATCACAAGAGAGCAGAGTTCATAATGTTGATTTTTGGTTTGGGTTTTTTCCTGAACATAATTTGTTGGGGGCAGAGGTAATAAAGGAGCCACTGGAGTTTATTGAATGGGTTAAGGAGGGAAATTGACATGGTCAGATCAGTGTTTTTGGACAATCATTTTGAAAGCTAAGTGGAGAATGGATTGAAGTGGGAAGAGACTTGGGGCAGGGATAGAAATCACTAGGCTATTTCAATAGTTCAGATGGGAGAAGTTTAATGTCTGCACCAAAGCAGCAGCAGTGGCAGGGGAGAAAAGGGACAGTAAATGAGAGATATTCTAGAGGTAAAGATCAATAGGATGTGACAAGACATTGGATGCAGAGGGAGGGGTGGAAAGAGAGTGAAGAATCAAAGAAGACACCTTGGTTGTGAGCTTGGGTGACTAGGAGGATAGTGGTGCCCTCTACAGTGATAAGGATGTTCAGAAGAACAGAGAATTTGGGGGAAAATATTATTAGTTTGGTTTTGGCCATTTTGAAGTCAACATGTCTGTGAGACATTCAATTTTTTGTTGGTCAGTCATTTGGTCATTTCTGACTCTTCATGGCTCTTCTATCCTCCACTATCTCTCAAAGTCTGTCTAAGTTCATGTTTCTTGTTTCCATGACACTATGTATCCAAGTAATCTGGCTGTAGATGTCCAATAGGCAACTTAATTTACAAGAACAGCAATTAGGAGTCAGGTTGTGGTTGGATTAAATTGATCTAAGACTCATCAGCATAGAGATGATAATTAAATAGATGGAAGCAGATAAGATCAGTTACTATATGATATAATATAGATGGAGAAAAGAAAAAAGACCCAGCAGAGAACCCTACTGAACACATACTACTATCTGGAGTGACCTGGAAGTAGATCTAGCAAAGAAAATGGAGAATGAATGGTCATAGAGGTCAGAAAAGAACCGGGAGAAAATAGTATCATAGAAGCCTAGAAAGAAGGGAGTACCACGAAAAGGGTGGTCAATAATGTCAAAGGATGTAGAGAGGCCAAAAAAGATGAGAATTGCAGGGGGAGGCCATTAGATTTGGTAATTAATAGACCATTGGTAGCTTTGAGAAGAACGATCACAATTGAATGATAAGGCCAGATACCAGACTAGTAAATTAAGAAGAGAGCCAGAGGAAAGAAAATGGAGGCATTATTTGTAGTCAGACCTCTCTTGCAGTTCAGCAACAAAAGGGCAAGATGAGATATAGGACAATAGCTCATGAGGATTGATAGATCAAGTGGAATTTTTTGAGGCTAAGAGAGACATAAGTATGTTTGTAGGAAATGAGGAAGCAGTCCTTAGAGACTGAAGACAAATGAGGGATTGGGAATGATAGAGGGGCAATCTGCTGGAGATGAGATACAATGGCATAACTTGTGCATGTAGAAAGGTTTGCCTTGACTAGGAAAAGAGCCCCCTTTTCCTGTGAGACAAGGGTGAAAGACGAAATAATGACAAAAGACATATGGGTAATAAGAAAGGAGGAGGAAGTAAGGGTAGGAAGCTCTTGGTGAATGGTCTCAGTTTTTCTCAGTGAAATATGATGCAAGGTCTTCATCTGAGAGGTTTGAATCTTAGTTTTGCCACTTTATATTTATATAACCTTGAGTCAGTCACTTTATCTCCATGAACCTCAGTTTCCTCATCTGTAAAATTTTGGGAGTAGATTAGATGACAAATTGGATGCCCATTTGTCAAATATGTTAAACTAGGAATTCCTTTTGTGTGGGGATTATACTAGATAGCCACAAGGATCCCTTCTAAGTCTCAGCTTCCAAGATTGCATAATTTGATATCCTTTAATATTTCTTCCACATCTATACCTATGATTCTACGGCAAATGATCTCTGGATCTACTGCTTTTCTGCTTTTCACCACTATTTTACTACCTGCCCCAATCTACACATTCCCATCAGGGGACTTCATAGCAGCTTCTATGTACACATGACTCACTCTCTCCAGGTCTATGGTAGACAGTGTAGTCATCCAGCACAGCTAATAAGAAAGAATCAGCTGTGTCATCAGGTGATCAAAAGAGCTCAATGATTCAATGGTCTATTATTATTATCATTACTGTGTCACCATGGTGCCACTCCCTTGGCCACAAAGATTTTTCAGATTTTTCTCCAAAGTCAGAAAAGAAAGTTCTCATTTCCAAGTATTAACACTATATAGACAGCATTGTTGATGGTGAAGAGGAGGGATTCCCCATTTGATTAAATGAATGAGAAATTAGACCCCAAGATTTCAGTGATATTTCTGATTTCTTAACTTCATCCCTAGAGAAGAAACATTAGTACTATAAGAAACAGTACTGTCCCATAGATTCATGGCATGTGAATTTTATTCAAAAGCCCACCCCCTCCAAAAAAAAAAATAACAAGGTAACAATAACAACAACAGAAGCAGTATCACCTTTGAATTCCACATTTACGTTCCAACATGGACTGGGGAAAGGGTGGTGAGTGGTGACCCCAGACATCTGGAAATGCTAACACCTTGAAGCCAGGAACAGATCTGGTTCCTTCAGCTTTGGCTATATAAGCATAGGGATTGTGGAAGGGAATATCCATGGGATGCCTCTCCAGAAGCTTAGACACAGTTTCTGAGGTTGAATCAGTCCCAATAGAGATGGAAAGGAAAGTATTCTTATTTAGACAGGAAGACACTTCTGAACCCCATGGTGGCTCTTTGAAGGATGCCTGGGTATTGGGTACTTTCCTCCTGGAGAAACCTTCTTGATCATTTGATGATAAATATGGACCTATTTCGCCAGGAGCCCCTTCTTCATAAGTTAGACCCCCAGTGAAGTCCATTATCTTCATCTGCTTCAAAGGAGGGTCCTGGAAATTTGCGTCCCCTATTTCTATCCCCTGAGGGCTTTGGTCCCTCACTTGGCAATCCCTCTTTGAGGATGTCTGAGTAGGAATGTGGCAAAAGTAGGTGCACTGATGGATTCCTATGTCTTCTTCAGAGTTCATCTCATCTCCAGACTTGGATTCAAGTTCCTTCAGATTTAAATAAAGAAGAGTCTATGTCATTATTCTTTATTATAAAGGTAGCTTAATATAGTAGATAGAAAACTGGGCTTGGAATCAGAATCAATCAACATATATTTATTAAGGTTATACTATGCACCAGGTTCTTTAATAAGCCCCAGTAATATGAAGAAAAGGAGGAAAGGTCCTTAGTCTTAAACAGCTTATATTCTGATTAAGAATACAAAATGGGGGGACAGCTAGGTGGTGCAGTGGATAAAGCACTGGCCCTGGATTCAGGAGTACCTGAGTTCAAATCCAGCCTCAGACACTTGACACATACTAGCTGTGTGACCCTGGGCAAGTCACTTAACCCCCATTGCCCCGCAAAAAAAAAAAAGAATACAAAATGTGTATATACATATATGTATATATACACATCTAGACATACATATATGTGTATACATATACACATGATGATTAATAATATATAGATTTTATAATATACTTGATATATACAGCATAACTCCAAGACATCCTTAGAAGGGAGGGATGGCTGGGGTTGAAATCCCACCTCTCCCATATGCTATGTGCATGACTCTGGTTTGTTTGTTTATTTGTTTTTATTTTTTTTTTGCAGGGCAATAAGGGTTAAGTGACTTGCCCAGGGTCACACAGCTAGTAAGTATCAAGTGCCTGAGGTCAGATTTCAACTCAGGACTTCCTGAATCCAGGCCAGTACTTTATCCACTGCACCACCTAGCTGTCCCTATCTGTATGACAACAATTCACTTAACCTCTAAGTACTTCAATTAACCACTTAAGACTTCTGTAGCAAGTCATGCATGAACTGTAATCTTTATTGGTGAGGGAAGTTACCCAATCATAGCTCAAAAGGTAGAAGGGACCTCAGAATCACTCTTTTCCAACCCTACCTACCACCAACACCATCACTCTGGGAGTTCTCTAAGTTGCCAAATCACAAATCTTTGAATATCCTCAGATAAGAAAACATATCAAAAGAAAAGAAAAGAATCCGATTCATTAACTGCACCACCATCTTCAAGATATTGGACATGGCAGAGATCTTTGAAAAGTTATGGGCAAATAATGAGATGGTTCAAAACATATTATTACATATTATTTCAGTGCTTCTAGCCATTTAACAGGTAATTTGTAAAGCTTTGCCAAATGAGCTTAAAAAAATGAAATGTGTGGAAACCTAGGCATTGGTAAGGTAACAACTCTTGGGCACACAACTAAATTCATGAATTAATCAGGGATATTTAAAGGATCATTCTGTGACTAAGAACAGCAAAAACACCACCAACAACAACAACAAAAATATGCTCTGATACTTAGTTAAGGAGAAAGTAGCCTGAAGTAGGGTAAGTGGAGATTACTGCTTTCATATATCACACTGCTATCCCTACTTCATTTTTAATTTTCTCCAATTCTAACCACATCGCATGGTACATTGTTGCTTCAGTGGTCACTGTGAGAAAAGACATATGATGCCTAGGGATGTTATGGCTGACTGTGGTAATTAATAGGTCTAAAACAAAGGTCCATAATATCTATAATAAGTTCAGAAAATGATTTAATGGGTAGGAAACACTCTTCAATCTAGTCAGGAATGAGTGGACAACAACTGAAGTTACATGTACTGGCCAAAGTATGTTAAGTGTGAGATGGAAAAATTCCATGCTGGACCATTTCCTGGTATTAAGGGGCCCACTCTACCTTAATAAGAATTGGAGGGTAGGGATGGAGTTCAATAATCTTAATGGAATTTCATAGATGAACTGGTAAAAAGCTGCAACTGCTGTCATGTGTTATAGACAAGGGTCTCATAAGAATTTTCCAGAACAAACAGACAAAAGGGACCTCAAGGAACCATCTAATTTGAAGGGCTGGTTTACCCAGAACAGTTGTTATTCTAATTATAGGATTAAGACCCTTTACACTATAAATGATCAGTTGTATTGCCAGTAGCTAAAGGAATTGTGGGAGCCTGTTTCTATTCTCCATATTAAGAGGGGCTTACATATTTGTAATCTTTCCAACCTTTAAAACTGATCTTTCCAGAATTTCTACTTGCTACCTGGCTTTAGCTCAATAAGATGCTAGGGGTCCCAGCAACAGATTGCTAATGATGATCAATAATCCCCATCTGGAACCTCTGTTTGGCCTCCAGTGCTCTCTATATTATGATATTTAACAGATAAGCCACAGCACAATAAGTAATGCCCCCTCCCACTCCATCCCAGCCCCAACACAGACATACACATACCTGGAAATTATGGGAGAGTTCAAGACACATTGCCTCATATTGTTTCAGCTCCTCTTCTGACCAGTTAACTACTGGTTTTGAGGTAAGCTTTTTCAAATCTGTTTCCAAGTCATCATCCTCCAAAAGTAAATATAGAAGATACAATCAAGGATATCACCATTATAGGAACTGGTGCAAACTAGTTAAGTATTCTTGACATTTACAAAATTCTAATGCTGGGAAGTATAAGATTATATCTAGTCCCCATCCCCAACCCTAGTAGGACCATTTTATTGTCATTGTTTCAATTGTGTTCAACTCCCTGTGATCCCATTTTGGGGTATTCTTGGCAAAGATACTGGAGTGTTTTGCCATTTCTTTCTCCAACTCATTTTACAGATGAGGAACTGGGGCAAAGAGGGTTAAATGACTTGCCCAGGGTCACTCAGCTAAGTCTGAGGTCACATTTGAATTCAGGTCCTCCTACATCCGGGGCTGGTACTGTTCAATGATCCTTAATCTTATATTTTCCCTCATAAATGTTTCATTTCCAATTCTTTAATTATATTGGGGGCTAGCCCCAGAACCCTTTTCATGTTTCTAATATTCCTATTTCAAAATTTTCATTATATGTAATTGAAAGTAGACAGGAAAATAATAATATTAGTGAAGAGTCTATATATTTGGTTTCTTAAGAAGAGGAAATGAAATCCTTCTCAATGGGAAGGGACTAGAGTAAAGCAGAGAATTTGAAACTCCAAATTTAAAAATATAAATGTTAAAAACAAACCAAATAAATATATAGGAAAAGAAAGTAAAGGAAAAAGAAAAAAGGAAATCTTTGGAGCTTAATTGTCTAGAACTCTAAAGCTAAGAAATGTGCAAAACTAATGTTTTGTTGTAGGGTAAGAAAACCATACCCTTTGCCTTTTCCCTATGATCTTCTCTCCCTTCCTAACCTACTTCACTACTTTTTTTTTTACTTTTTTTAAAAATAAATTTTATGTACACTGCCATGAGGTTTTCCTAAAGATGATTTTATAGACAAAGAGGTGGACAAAGTAAAGACTTAATAGAAGGATGGTATAGTGGCAAAAGAGTCATGCTCAGATGATTTTTTGGACACTGGCTTTGCCCCCTTTCTTGAATGTGTGACTTTGGCTAAAAGACGACCTGTCTGGACCCCAGTTTCCTCATCTGTGAAAATTGTCTGTATCCACTGCAAATTTCATTAGTCTACCCTATTCTCCCGTACTCTCCTTAAAGGTTTACCTTTAAGGTTTCCTTAAAGATGACTTTATGGACAAGTAACTAAGTAGAAGTTCTTAACTTTTGTGTGTGTGTGTCAAGGACACATTTGGCAGCATCATGAAGCCTATGAACACATTCACAAGAGGTATAGGGGAAGGAAGGAAAGAAAGAGAAATGGAGGGAGGAAGAGAAGAAGGGATAATAAAAGAGGGAGAGAGGGGAGGGAGAAAGGAATGAAGGAAGGAAGGAAGGAAGGAAGGAAGGAAGGAAGGAAGGAAGGAAGGAAGGAAGGAAGGAAGGAAGGAAGGAAGATTTATTAAGCATTTACTATGTGTCAGACACTCTGCTAAGCACTTTACAAAAATTTGAACCTTACAACATCCCTGGAAGGTAAATGCTATAACTCTCCCCACTTTACAGATAACGAAACTGATACAGAGTATATGTGACTTGCCTAGTGTCACAAAACTAAATTAGTATTTGAACTCATTTCTTCCTGATTCTAAGACCAGCACTCTATCCACTGTGCCACTTAGTTGCCTATTCTGTCATGTTAATTTTGTCATGTTAATGTTAGCTAAGTGAAGAGAAATCTGTGTGTGTGTGTTTCTCTGTCGCTCTCACTTTTCTTCTCTCTCCCCTCTCTCTCCCTCCCTTCCTCTCCCTCTCCCTCTGCCTCTTCCTCCCCCTCTCCCTCCCTCCTTCCCTCTCTCTTTCTCTCCCTCCCCCATCTCCCTTTCTCTCCCTCCCCCATCTCCCTACCCCCCTTCATAATGGGTAAAAAAACCCAGAAAGTGTTGGTAAGAATTTGAAGAGGAATAGTCAGATTGACTCAAAGTCACACTGAGCTCCTGTCAAACTGACCCTTAACAATATAGGGTAAGCTCCAAAAGGAGACTGAAATATATCGATCAATAATTCCAGGAGGGTAAGCTCTTCAAATAAAGGAAAAGGAAATAAAATTGAAAAGCCTGTACAATGGGATTCCTGGAGCTTCTAAGTGAAGACCCAAGTAGCAGATAGGACAGATCAAGTTCTTTTTGCTCAGAAGAGGAAGACATGAAAATAGAAACAGCCAGAGTGACTGATGAGTATCCATGAGCTCCACTCCCTATTTTTACCTTATTGCATTTGTAAGAGACCCTGGCTTTCTTTGTTTGACTTGATAGAAAGCTTAAAAATTCTAGAATCTGGGGAATATAAAGTGGCAAATCTGGGTGTAGTTATATAGCTAGCCTCATTTTCCTGGATCAAAGGTATACAACTTGCAGGTGGCAACAAAGTCCACCAAAGTTGTATAATTTTATTCTTTTTTTAAAATTCAATTCAATTCCAAATTATCTTCCTCCATCCTCCCCCCATTAACCCATTAAGGAGGCAAAAAAAAAAATGAAAAAAAATGAGTTACACACACACAAACACACATATGTGAATGTATGCATGTATGTATGTGTGTGTGTGTGTAGTGATGCAAAACAAATTCCTGAACTAGCCATGTTGGGGGAAAAGGAAAATATTCTTCAATCTACACTTAGTCCATTAGCTCTCTAGTTGGAGGTAGATAGCTTGTTTTATCACAAGTCCTCTGGAATTGTGGTTGGTCAGTGATATACTTAAATATGAATGAATATATCTGCATGATTTGTATATTTTTATAAACACTATAATTAATGTCCTGAACTGAGTGTGAAGATTTCTCTATATTCCTTGAAATCTCAAACCTGGGTTGGACAGCCCTGAAGTAAATACCTAGTTGGCCCCAACAAGCTGATATGTATTAATACATGCAAAATTAACTTTCCAGAGTGCTTTAAGGTGTGTAAAGCACTTTAGACATATTATCTCAGATGGTTAGATCAATTAAAAAAGTTTCAGCTTTAGGAAACTCCTTGTGGAGGGGCAAAGAGTTAAAAATTGAAGGTGAAATCAGCTTGTAATATTTCCTTAGGAAAGGAAGTTTAGGATCTGCCTGCATTTCTGAATAAATCCATATGGCAGCCAATTCTACAAGAAATTTTTTTTTAAGAGATCACTACCTTTTCCTTAAAATAAAGAATTTAAAATAGTTTTGTAAATGAGCATCAGCAATAATGAATAATCTCAGGTCCATGACTACCTAAGCTACCAACGTATTGGCATTAATGACTACTCTTGACACTAAACAGCACCTTCTGTCACATATGCACATTCAGAGAGGGCACACAGGAGAGGATAGTTCTGACTACCTGCCAAACATATTCAATTTCTATCTGTACTTCTGTCTCTGTAGGCTGCTGGTACCCAACATGGTACTGTAGTCATGCTGTCCATACCATGAAGGCACTCAATCACATCCCTAGATCATGTATACTTTCTGAGGGCACTACTTGACTTTCCATTTTCAAAGCATTCCATAGATATAGGCTATTTATCCTTTCCAAAGAAAGCAGATCAAAATGATTATTACAGCTTTCCAAGAGATGAAGAAGCCAAGGCACAGAGTGGCCACATTAAGAGCCAGGTTTTCTGCTGTGATCAGAATTAAGGTTTTCTTGGCTCCTTGTCCTACAGTCTATATTTCTTACAGTCACCTCCAAGGAGGTGCAGCTTGGTTCCACTGAGAAAAATCTAGTATTCTGGCCCACTGCCTTACCTGGATGTACCCCACCCCAGAATCACTTTAGCTCTGATTTTTGGCATTCTTTGATTCATTCATCAAACAAATTAATCATCTGCTCTGTGCAGAAGAATTGTGCAAGTCACTGAGGGAGAAACAAAGTTAAAGATAAGATACAGTTTCTGGCCTCGTGAAGTGTACAATTTAGTAGGGGGTTATGACACAGAGGCAAACAACTACAAAAACTCTCATTTCTCTGGTGGTCATGCTCATGCATCGAAATCTCATCTGCTATTTTGCTTGGCACATGTTGATGAATAGCTTTTAGTTCCTGCACCAATTTGTCTTGTGCTTATTTCCCAGCTGGTTTTTGTTTATTTATTTTTTTAGTTTCCCCTGCAGTTATCTACAAAGCAGGAACTCGGGATACCATCTGAACCATCCATGCTGTAGCAAGCAGCCATGCATTGATGCACTCCTTGGCCCTCCCCATCAGATACAAGAGGGAAATGACACCCAGCATCAAACATTCAGTAACCAAAGAGCAAGCGGGAGGAGAGGTGGGGAATGGCATTGATGAATGGCTGCTGCAGCCCAGTATTATTCAAATAATTCAGCACATACTCCATTGGTACGCACCGCCAAACCACAGTAAAGAACCAATTTGCTCCTGATGACTTCAGAAATGATTCTATTTATCAACAAAACCCTGAGAATACAGGGGTGTCAATAGCAGTTTAAACCTAGTGTCATTGCACAGAGGTGTTCCTCTAGACGTCTGCCACAAGTGTTAGCCAGGTGAGTAATGGTTATGATACATTTATAGAGAACTTATGGAAAAGTTTCTTGCAAGGATTTTCATCAGGTTTTCCTCCCCAAGAATTTCATAAGGCAGCACTTGCTTCATTTCTTCATTTTATAGGTGATAATATTAAGGCAGATTGAATGGAGGGAATTTGCCCAAATCTATTCCCTGAGTTGGAAAATGAAACGCAATTGTACCTTGCACCTGCAGAGTTGCCAGATATAGAGGTAGCCCACTGTGGTACAACGGAGGGAAGATGATAAAGCAGAATGGCATGTTTAAGAACAATGGATATTGTTAGAAAACAGTGACACCGAGTGTCAAGTTGATTTCACCTCCACCTTCTTTGTGTTGAATACATTCATTTAACATGCAATATATTAAATGTTCATTTGCATAATTAAAAACTATTAGTTTTATTATTTTATTATTTAACTAAATTAGTTAAAAACTATGCCATATTAAAGTATCTACTGGAGACTCAAGCCCTCATTCTCTAGTCTGATAGAATATTGGTACCATCATGTTGGATGGCTTTTGTTTTCCCATTGTGACATTTCACCAGGCATTTCAAGGTATTTGAAAAATACCAATGTTGCTTAGCTTTAGCCAACAGCACTAAGCTACCTTCTGTGATACAGCCTGTGACTTGGATGAGCACAAAGCTGATTTTCCTTGCAAAGATGTGTCTCCCTTTGCAAGATATGAGAAGAGAATTGTTCAAACCACAAATCAGTGTTCTTACATCCTCCTTCATTTCTTCAGAATCAGAGTCTTTGTCCTCCTCTTCCTCACCATCTTCTTCAAAATCATCTGCAGAGGAAAGAAGTGATATGGGTAAATGCTTTCTCTTCTCCCTCTGAATTTTCACCTTCATAGAATGTCAGTTAACATTCTTTCTCCACGTAATTAAGCAATCTTTGAAAGTTTGCATCCCCCCTCCATTTACATGCCAGCAATAACACTGACCCTCATTTGTTTATGCACAAGTAGGTTTGCTTAGCAACTTGAAAACAGGACCTTTAACCAGCTGTTCAACTAAGGCAAATGCAACAGAGAAGAAAATAGCAAACCTCCATATCATTGTCTGGGAAGAGGGTGTGAGGCAGGATTATCCCTTTCTCAGTATTCTTTTTGGCATTCTCACATCAAGACTTTTGTACACTAACAGTTATAACACTTTGTAGTGTACAAAAGATTATTGCATTGGAATCACATGATCAGGTTTAATCCCTGGTTCTGCCTTTTATTACCTGTATGACCTTGGGAAAGTTATTTAACCATACTGGACCTCAGTTCCCTAAACTGTAAAATGAGAGGGTTGAACTAGATGACTTCTAAGTTCCCCTGTAATTCTCAATCTATGATTCATAATTATGCCATATGTATCAAAACTATGGAATATTCATTTTTAACTCATCTATCAATCAATTTATTTATTTATTTTATTTTTTAATCATAAAAGTATTTTATTATTTTCTGGTTACATGTAGAGATAGCTTTCAAGATTTGTTTTTATAAGATTTCTAGTTTCAAATTCTCTCCCTCCCTCCTCCCTCCCCAAGACATCAAGTAATCTGATATAAGTTATGTATGTACCATCGCATTAAACATATTATGCATCAGGCATGCTGTGAAAGAAGAATCATAGCAAAAGTGGAAAACCTCAAAAAAACAAAAAAAAAAGTAGAAATAGTATGGCTCAATCTGCATCTAGATCCCACAGTCCTTTTTTTCTGGATTTGGAGAGCATTTTCCAACATGAGTCCTTTGGAACTATCTTCAACCATTGCATTGCTGAGAAGAATCAAGTCTATCACAAGTGATCAACATACAATGTTGTTGATACTGTGTATAATGTTCTGGTTCTGTTCATTTCACTCAATATCAGTTTTTGTAAGTCCTTCCAGGTTTCTCTGAAATCTGCCTGCTCATCATTTTTTAGAGCACAATAGTATATGGAATATTCTTAAAACCTTGGAAATATTTAGGACATCAAACTATAAAAAAGTTAAGCAGGAAAATCCCTTAGAAGTCACCTAGTCCAGCTTCCCTATTTTACAAAAGACTAAATAAGTCAGCATAGAGGATACAGGTAAACTATGTCTAAAATATTGTAAGATAAAAGAGTTCCATGGAAGTTGGAATAGGGAAGAGGGTCACTGTAATCTGTTAACAAGCTAATCAGAAATTTTATAATACAGTCAGATATAATAAAAGACTAAACTCTTAAAAGACAAATCATACTCATCTAGAAAATCCACTTCATGTTAACCTTTTGGGTGACAATATTACAACCAAACATCAATGTAAGGTATCATATCAGAGAAGTCAAAAGAAATTTCAAACCAGCTCAAGTGGCTGTATACAAATTCATATTCATGTGTGTACTTGAGATTCTTATGAACTTTCTAAGTGAGCAGAAAAGAGTAACAAATAAGGAAAACTCAAAGGAACTTTGAATTTTAACCCAAGATGTAGAAGAGTTTACCAAGATGTAGAAGGTTGTGGGTTGCAGAAGTGAGGGAAAGGAGAAAAGCCCATAATATGAGATAACATATCCATTAAAATACATTTTAAAATTAATAGTCCCTGGGGCGGCTAGGTGGTGCAGTGGATAGAGCACCGGCCCTGGATTCAGGAGTACCTGAGTTCAAATCCGGCCTCAGACACTTAACACTTACTAGCTGTGTGACCCTGGGCAAGTCACTTAACCCCAATTGCCTCACTAAAAAAAAAATAAAAACTAAAAAAAAATTAATAGTCCCAGAACTGTCTTTACTTTGCCTATGGACTAAATATTTTTGACCAATGAAAAGAACTGTTTGTTCCATTTCTTCAACTCTATCTGCCTGGACTAGAGAGTTTATGCAAAGGGAAAGTGCAGAAGAAAGATTAAAACATAGAAAACTTTAAAGATCATCACTGTCCATTTAACTTACCTTCGTTTATAGTACATGATGGTCCAGAGCTGCTGCTTCCAGGAACAGAGAAGGAATAGTAGCTACTCGCTGTGGCCAAGGGCAATGAACATTTTGGATAGCATTTCCTCAGGATCTGAATTACTATTGAGATAATGGCATCCATGCTTGGATTACCCAGGTAATTCTAGACAAAAGCAATGTCATATTGATTAGAGAGCTCCCTGTCAGTAGGGTTCCAATGATCGTGAAAGCACTCTGCTAGGAGGCTTGAACATTTGAAAGCTAATATAAACATGGTAAATAAATTCTGTTGTATAGCTGCATCTCTATCTTTTTCATTTTCTCTGTATTTTTAATAAGTATGTGTTTTAAAAGATTTTAGTTATTAAGAGAGTGGGGGATGAGAAGACCTGTGCTACCTGTTACCTTAGGGAAAAAGTAGATGATTTTAAGGTAAAATTATTGCTTTTTTTCATCTGCTACTTGATCAAAGAAGAATGAGAAAATGACATATAACAATAACATGTTTAGCAGGAAAGTTTTTAAAAAGAAAAAAAAACAAATAATAAAATACCTCATCAAAGCCCAGTGTGTTGATTTTAATGAATCTCATTGCAGGGCAAAAAAAATTCACCTGAAAGATTGGACAAAGGAAAAGTATTTCCCTATATGTACACTATATTGCTCCAGTCAAATGACACTACTCCATTGCACTTATTAGTCTCCATATAAAACCTGAGATTTTCTGCCTCTGCAACCTTTGCTCACACTATTCCTCCTATTCTCCCCTCTATCTCTATCAAAGTCTTATCACCATTCAAGGTCATGCTTATATGTCTCCTCTTCCATGAAATCTTCCCTTATCTTTTTTTTGCCTTGGTGAGGCAATTGGGGCCAAGTGACTTGCCCAGGGTCACACAGCTAGTAAGTGTTAAGTGTCTGAGGCTGGATCCAAACTCAGGTACTCCTGACTCCAGGACCAGTGCTCTATTCACTGTGCCACCTAGTTGCCCCGATCTTCCCTTATCTTCATGTCTCAATTTTCTGAACATTTGTAGCTTTTGTTTATGCCTCTCTTATGGCATTTGTTCTTTGCCTTATATTATAGTTATTCATATATCTTTCTTATTTCCTCTGGAAAAATTTTAACCCCTTGATGGTAGGGACTAGACTTTATTCAACTCATTCACTTCATAGTATCTCTTAATGTACTAAGCATAGTGCCTTATACATAACAGTTACTCAATAAACAACTGTTGAATTAGTTCAAAGCTAGGCAGCTGCCAAAAGGATCAAAGAAATGGGATGTTTTCTTTATAATTCCTGTAATGACATATGAAACTCTATGTGGTGTAACGTAATAAAACAGTGATATACCTCCAAAAAACACAGTAAGTACACAAAAGAAATGGGTTCAATTCTAGATACCCCCTCTGCTACCAAAGAGATTTTGGAATATGAAACGAGTTGAGGGGCAAGTAGTTGAAAGGGGAGTGAAGAGTCAAACCACTTACAAAGTCATAACATTCTATTACAATGAAGAATACCAGTGAAATCAAATGGAACAAACCAGATGTCCAATTTCAACAGCCTTGGGGTGAACAGCAGGAAGCTCTCTTGGTGGTAAATGAATGGGATAAAGAATACAGTGCTGTTTCCATCTCTAGAACAGGTCAGTTTCCTCAGTTGCTTAATAAAAAGCCGTATTGTAAAATGCTTCCAGGGTCTTGGCACCTGGTGTGACTCAGAGTTCTCCCCTACAAAGAAAGGGGTTCTCAAGATTCAGTGGTATGTCTGGATTTTCTAAAGCAGCCCACACAAACCCAAGAGTCTGATGCTGTAAGGTTCTACAGTAGAAGTCCTCATGAGGGCTTGAAGGTATTCCTCTCTATATGAGACATATTTGAGCATTTTTGTAACTATTATATAATAAAATATAAATTAACTACAAGCCATCAAAGAAGTGTAATGAAGTTTTTCAATCAACCCAAGGACTGCTGAGGGCCTATCCAATTTGAGCAGAGAGTAAGGAAGTATGGTGAGACGTCTGTACAATAAATAGAGTGTATATATAGCTATTTAAGAAAAAAATTAATAATGAGGATGGTGGTTATATTTCCTCTGATATGAATGTCTTCCTTCAATTGAACAACATTTTATTAAGGACATGCTTTACTTCTAACACATCATATACTAACTTGGTTTGTGGTTATTTTTTATCTTGTTTTATTCCTCCTAGACTATAAATTGCTTGAGGGTAAGGACCATATTTTACTGATCTTTTAAGTACCCATGCCCACATCCTAGCCTAACAATTTGCACCTTAGTGGGTATTCAATAAATAGTCATTGAATGAGTTCATGACAATGAGGTTAGAAATTTCTTAGGTAGAACATCACCACCAGGAAGTAACCAGTACTCAGAAGAAGAGATAACAGGTACCTAATCAGATCACATTTTTCTGATTGCCTTCCAAGTGAAGACAAGAAAGGACTGCTTCTGTTTACAAAAGTTATCAAAGGGATTGTGCCAATTGCTAAATGAATATTCTAAATATTCAGCAGGTATTTAGGAAATAGGAAAGCAACTATTTCATAATAGATTATTTCATACATTCCTGAGAGGTTATCAATTATAGTTGGATTATAGGCCCTTGGTTTTAGATTTGAAAGAAGCCTTAGAAGCCATGTAGTCCAACTTCCTCATGTTATAGATGAGGAAACTGAGGCTGAGAGGGGCTGTGCCATTTAGTTATTGGCCATCACAATGGCTGTGGCAGATACCTAATCCTTACACTAGAACTTGATCCTACTGAAAAGACTACTGCTCTGCATACATGTTGTTAAATGAAATAATAAATTGTCTACCTTCCTTTCCATTATACTATTTGTCCTCTGGTCAACAATGGTAGCAGCAATTTGCAAACATTTGTTACAATTTATAGGTCTTCCTTTAGGCCTTGTTAAGAGATACTTGTCCAGAATGAGGGATCTTCTTTCTGACTACTTTAAACTATTTCCTGATTTTAACTTCTACCCCTTTCCCCAAAACAGTAACTCAATGACATCCTCCTGAAATTTCTCTCCTGCTTTTCTTCTAGGGGTCCTACTATAACTTATCAGAAAGCATTTTGTGAACTCTCAAACCATCATCTTCTTTTCATGCCCATGTCTATAAAGTTGAAAATTGATTAATCTTCCTTGGATTCCAAGAGTCTGGTTGAACTCCTGGGCTGAAAAAAATCTGGTATTTTTCTTTATGCTATTTGTCTATTTCCATGGTGCCAAACATGCAGTCTGTTGTAACACTCCAAAATATGGCCCAAACCAGATTAAAATGTAATTGGGGAATATTTTTCCAAAATAATTAAAAATATAATAAAACACAATAAATATTAATATGTGGTTTTCTGAGTTAATATATGGCCTTTGGGGATCTTTATGTATGAATTAGTGGCTCTAGTTTCCTTTGAATTTGGCATCCCTGGCCTACTCTATCTTTGTGATAATGTGCCATTTTGAAATAATGGAGCATGGTCATGCAAAATGATGGACTCTGCTAACAGTAGTCACATCTGGGAAAACAGAGATGACACTTCAAATACACATAAGTAACCCTTTGAATTTTTCAGTCACACTAAGACCTGTGGCTCATTATAACATGAACAATGCCAATAATCTTCATATAAAGACAATTCAATTAACCAGATGGTGTCAACACTTTCTCTAGACTATATACTGATTGTTATGATTGTGTGTGAGCATATCTGCAACATTTGCTCTTGAGGTAGAATTGTCAGGCCACAGTGGCATGGGGCCCTTCAATGCTTGCTATATCTCTACCACAAGAGTAGAGATAGTTTCATTTCTATCTAGGAGGGGTATCCCTTCAAGTAGAAAAGTGTCATTGTCAAGGAATGAGAAGATGTCATATGTCAGACCTATCAGCCTTCACAGTGTCCCTCTTGACAGCTCTCCTGTGGTATATTATTAAACACACACACACACACAACCCTTTTAAGCTGTCATTTTTATTCTGTCTCTGACCTTTGAAGAGATTAGTGTTTTTACTACTCACATATGCTTTTAGATGGAAGTTGTGTACTGTGCCATATCCTGTTTATTCACCAAAGGTGACCCAAACATTCACACTTTTCAGGAGGTGCCCTCTAGACTTGAAGTGATATCAACCATGGCTATGACATAGGATTAGGGAAACTTGTCAAAGTCAGTTTTTTGCTATTAGAGAGTGCTAATGTAATGCAATCTGTTCAAATGATGCCTCTGTTCCATATCATAACCAAAGGGGTGGGAATTTGTGGATAAATTAGCTTAATTGAATGGCCAGAGATCATCTTACTAAGAGACTCTCCTAAAGGACAAATATTTTTTCTGTTTTGTTTTGTCCTTCCCTCCATTCCTTTGTCCTCATCTTGATTCCAACTTTATGTTCCCCGATTTTCTCAGAATCGCATGTGAACAACTCTAGATTCTGTATCTGTTTCCTTTCTTTCACCTTTGATTGTTTTTTGACAGTGAACAGAGATGATCCAACAGAATAAACAGCATGCAGCTGAAGTATACACACCAAAGAAACCCACAAGCTGTTAGTCATCAGCAATAATGAAAATATTCCATGGGGGACTGGAGTAGTTAGAACCTTGGGACACCACACACTAACAAAATACAAGGTGGCCTGCAAAAATCCAAAGTACTATTTCATCAAGTGAAACATAATGTAAAACACAGCAATTATGTAACAAAGGGAAATTAAGGTAGCAGTAGCGAGGGATAAAACAAAGAAATGATAGGCAGAGAATTATTTGTAGTTTCATAGTATTATATTTCTATAAAAATAGGGATACTTTTTAAAGGAGAATTCCCATAAGAGTTTATGTCTGGAAGACAGAACTCTCTTTAGGTACTTTATGATCTTGGGTATATATAATCAAAAACAAAGTGAAAGGACTGAAGGAGCTCCAGAGAAGAACAACAACAAAAAAATGAATGAGGAGTGTGGAAAGACTGACTAATTAGGAAATGTAAGTGAAGCAAAACAAGATTTACTTTTGCTACATGTTATGTCCAGAGAAGATATGAACAGCAGACTAAAATATTTAAGAGGTCCAAAAACCACAGATGGAGGTTTAAAACTTAGAGATAATCATGAAGTTAAGAAATATTAAAATTCCAGTTGATAAGAAATTTTCCCAAAGGAAGGAAGGAAGGAGAGAGGAAGGGAGGGAGTGAAGGAAGGCAGGAAGGCAGGAAGGAAGGAAGGAAGGAAGGAAAGCTGGTATGTAGGTAGGTATTCAGATTTGAATCCATTTGGACAGGGGCTAAAGTCAAGAACATCTGGCCAAAACAGAAAGTCAATCTTAAAATGTATTTTCAGACCTTGCCTATTACATTCTCTGTTATCTAATGTTCCTGGAATCTGACAGGCTCAACCATATAAATAAATAAGAAGAGCACTATACTTGGAAGAACATTTGCAACTACAATTTACTAGCTATGTGATTCTTAGGCAAGACATTTAACTTCTATAAACATTAAATTGACTTCTATAAACATAAAAGCTGAAGGGGACCTGAAAAATCATCCTGCCTAATCCCCTTCTTTTACAAATGAGAAATCTGAGGCCCATAGCAGTTAAGTGGTTTGCCTGAGGTCACACAGATAACAGATTACAAGTCCAGAACTTGAACCCAGGTCCTCTGACAGGAGTACAGTCCTTGTCACCTAATACCAAAAAAATGATGTTTTTCCACTTGTAAAATGAAGAAAATAATCTCTGCATTATATACTACACAGAATTCTTGTGAGGTTTATATGAGATGCTATATATGCATATATATCTATATACATATATATATATATATATATATATATATGTGTGTGTAAGCCACACTGTAATCATAAGTTATTCTGTAAATAAATATGATCTCATTTTACCATATTTACCTTTGTAGTTGTAAAGAGAATCTCCATTCCCTGAGCACCAAGGAAAACTTCTCTGCCAGACTGGATGTTAGTGATGTGCTTGAGGCAGAGCAGGAGAGACCTTCGGATTTGGATGAAGTCATTGGAAGTATCATGGCTTTGCCAGTCCTGGTGTAGTCTGAGCAATCCATTGAGATAGCCTCTGTTCACAGCCCTTCGGCTGTTTGACTCTGAAATCAACAAGAGGGGACTCTATCAGTCACATGCTCCTCTGGACCAGAACGCATGGGCATTCAGAAGACAGGCAGGTTTTCCTCAGTATAGTAGTAATATGCCCTACAGACCCACACCCCAAAAAGTCAAATTCTACAGGTTTCAAGGCACAGGACTCTATTAAGCTCCCTTATTCTGACATTACTAAATCATACCTATTATCACACTAGTTTGCCCTTATTTTTTAATATATATGTAACTCCTGTTCCAAAGCTCATTTGTATGAGACTTTCTTCTTATTGGTAGAGATGAAGACCCCAGCCTACATGAATAATGAGGTGGAGCTGGTAAGAGGCAAGAGCTTCAATTCTGAGCCAGTCCACCTTTGGGACTCTCCAAGTCAGAGTCTTCTTCAAGTGTAACATTGACTTCCATCTTCAAGAGAGAAGATAGAAGAGACCCACCCTACTTCACCTTGCTGAAGGAAAAGACTCTGGAAAGACATCTTGTCCCTCTAGAAACTTGCTATTCTAGAGACTTTGGGGAGTTTCCCCTTGGTTGTGATCCAGAACATTCTCTCTTGGTGGAGCTGAGTTACCTTGCTCCCAACAGGAGAGTTCCTTCATTCTATGTTGTCTGGTATATATTCTTTGCATATCCTCTCTGATTTCTGTTCTGCTATGATTTGTATAGATGAGTCCTTTGCTATTCTATGTATGTCTTCACTGTGGAACTGGTCTTAGGTAGGAAAGAGGTCAAGCTTTGGATACAGAGCTTGGTGTCTTCTTGACAAAGCAATTAAAAGTTTGCTAGAACCCAATCAAATTCCCTATATGAACAATATCTAAGAGAACAAATACATACAATTCTAGCCCAGTACCTGCCTCCCTCTGAGGAAAGTAGAATGGTAGCCTCTGGCCCTAAACATCTTGCTTTCCCTTCTGGCAGGAATAAAAGTCTCCTTTGAAGAAGGGTAGAGGGAAGAGGCCAGATATATCTAGTCTGCCTCCCTTTGAGTCACACACAAGGACAGAGTCCTCACTGCACATGGAGCCTCACTACACATGTGGGGCTCACCGTTCCCTTTTTTTGCTATTGCTCTCTATACATACACATTTACAGGGTGGACCAAAAGTCACAAAGGGGTCTGATGTTTTAATTACTTTTTGAAATTTTTTTCTTTTTTTTCTTTATAGATATAAATTGATTTCCTATGTATACTACATATGATTCTATGGAACTATAAATTAAAAACAAAAAATTAAAAGGTTATTAAATATTGAAACTCCTTTGTGACTTTTGGCCCACCATGTATAAATGTATTTGTTTCTCCATTATGATGTAAACCCTTTGCAAATGGGAAAGTTTTTATTCATTCTACATGTTTCCCCAGTACCTATCCCCTGAACATAGAACAAAGCAGGGGTTTAATAAATGATTGTGAATTAATTGTTGTTGTCTCTCAGTCAACCAACCAGCATTTATTTTCCCTATACACACACACACACACACACACACACACACACACACACACACACACACCTGCCTTTAGACAACCCAAAATTAAGCCACATCAGACAGAAGAGGGGCTATCCTATTTCGAAAATACCTAACCTATTTTTAAAGACCTCTTGGGAAAGCAAATCCACAACCTCACTCCCTCCAAAACACATTGAATGTTGAATATCCTTCACTGTCAGGAAATGTTTCCTTATGTTTAGCCTCAATCCCTTGTGCTGAGCCATAATCCCATTTCCTCATTTTCTGCCTTCATTTAGGACAGCTCCATCAGGAGAAAAGAATCAGAGCACTCCAATGAAGGGAAGTTCTTTGCTTTCTACTTTCTGAGAGCCAGATTGCAGAAGGGCACCCAAATGCTAACAATAATTGTGGTTTGGGCACTTGTAGAATATAAACTGTCAATTTGCTAGTCCCCTTTTTTATGAACTGTAACTGGGAACCAGTTAAAGGAACTAAGTTCTGATTTCCCATTTTCACAGAAACATTTCTAAACAAGAGCCCAAACTTTCTGTGTAGTGACAGCCAGCTTGGACCACACAGCTTGATTAGAAATCCCTTCTGAACAAAACAGTAAGAGTCACACCCAGAGTCACAAGCTAAGGAGAAAGAGAGGAAACATTTCTAGATGTATGTGGCTAATGGGAAAGAAGATGCAAAAGGAATGGAATGGGATGGTTTCCTGTTTCATGATAGAAGAATTGATGATGTAAGCTTCTGCTCCAATATTACCAAAAGTCTTGATTTAATGTCAAGCCTTCAATATTAGCTGAAAATTCAACATGAAAACTTCTCATATACATCAAATGAAATGGTTTTTATGATATATTCCCTGTCCAATTCTATAAACCACTGACCTTTTGAACAATTGTTAATATCATGAGGACTTTAATCATATGGCATACCCTCTACCAATTAGATAAGTCTTGTTTGTTGAAACAGTAATGTAATAATAATAATGTCAACATATTCAATTTGGAGAGTGCTTTTCTTTCCAAAAGTTCCAAGTACATTCACCATCTTTTAACCCAGTATAGGGAGCTCCTGGGAAGAAACTCCTGGCTATTCTATGAACAGGATGTGCCACCTCTCAGCTTTAGGCACTTTCTCTGGCTACTCACCACCACCACCACCACCATGACCATGCCTGGAAGGCTCCCCCTTCTTATCTCTGCCTACTGGCTTCTATGGCTTCCTTTAAGTCCCAACTAAAATTACAGCTTCCTTAGGAAGCCTTTCCCAAGATCTTATAGTGTTTTTTTAATTAAACTTTTTACATATATACCTATGAGAGGACAGTTTTTAAAAAGATAAATTAAATTGAAAAAAATCAAAAATAGAAATTACAGAATGAAAGGCCAGGTTTAATAGAGGTTTATACAAAAAGGAAAAAATATATATGATGTATTTTGTTGTTTTTGGTTTTAGTTTGCCCCACAGATTCAGAACTAGAAAGGTACTTTAAAGATCATTGAGTCCAAAATCCTCAAATTTTCGGACAAGGAATCTGAATCCCAGAGGAAGACATTAGCCCAAGGCCACACAGCTATCTGCAAGCTTCACTGTAAATTAAATAATGAGCTAACATTTTCTTTTAACCAGAGCTGTGATTAGATTTAGCAGCTAGGTAGTTCAGTGGCTAAAGCACTGGGCCTGGAATTCGGAAGACCTGAATTCAAATTCGAACTCAGCCACTTACTAGCTGTGTGATCCTGAGCTGACTTAACCTTAAGTCACTTAACCCTGTTTACCTCAGTTTCCTTGCCTGTAAAATGAACTGGAGAAGGACATGGCAAACTGCTCCAGTATTTTTGCCAAGAGAACCCCCAAATGCATCGCAAAGCGTCAGACACAACTAAAACAACGGAACAACAATGACTGGAGCTCCAAAGAGGGAACCTTCCCTACCAATGCAGTTTGGCACCTGCAACTTAAAATCTTAGCATTCCATGGCACTTAGAAGTTAGTCTCCATGCCCTAGACTCCGTTACCAATTAATAGGAGGTGGAATTTGAACCTACATATTGCTTACTCAGTAGCCAGCCTTATATTTACTGTATCATGTTAACTCTAAAAAGACATTCTACCATAAAACAAATTATTTTAATGATAGGCTATATTAATAGAAGTATATTATCAGAATAAGGTTAGTAAGAGTCCCATGGCATTCTGTACTATTCAGACCAAATCTAGAATGTTGTATTATGAATTGCATAGTTCATTTTATGAACATTGACAAATTAGAAATTATTCCAATAAAATTATCTAAGCTGGAATAGGGAAAGGTCCAAAAAATCACTTGATGAAGAATAGTTGAAAAAAAGGTGCTATTTTGGTGAGGAAAAGCAAAATCTTGAGGGAGAGGATAAACATGATGGCTACTTATAATGTTCATTCATTCAATCCTTTATAGTATAGTCTCTGCCTTACCAGCTTTCCCATGTTCTTTTCATGTTCTCTCAAAAATCAGTAATCTCCCAACCACTAAATTCAATGATCCTTTCTCAGTCTTTATCCACCTTGAACTCTCTGCCACATTAGTCACTGCTGACCATCTCCTCTTTCAAGAAACTCACTTTTCCTTTGACTTCTTTAATATTACATTCTTCTGATATTCCCCCTACCTCTTTAGGAACAGATATATATCTTTCACTGGCTTGTATTCCTCCCTCAACCTCCTCAGAGTTGCCACTCCACAGTTCTGTCTTCAACAGTTTTCATCTCCCTTTTTTACATTTGTTCTATATTCCCTCTCTGTGAGGGTGACTGAGAGCACCTACCTACATGAGACCATGCAGTGAAATACAAACAAACAAAAAACTTTAGGTTGAGAAAAGAAATCAAAAGAATGACTGAGGAGATAGCAAATAAAACTAGAGGAATGAGATGGAGAAAAAAGATCAGAGTTGGGAGAAATAATTGACCCCTTGCAGGTGTGAAGGAAATTTGAATTTAAAAAGTTCCCCCACTGTCAACTTTAAGCCCCCCAAAGATGTATCTTTCTCTGTTCACATACTTCTTTCCATAAGACCTCCCCCACATACACACATACTGCCATCGCTGCCAGTTAGGTAATTACTGAGCTCATTCACAAATTATCCTCAGTCTGCACATATCTTTCTTCTTCCAGATAGTTCCTATTGCTTTCCCCTTTAAAAAGGTATAAGGCAGATTGTGGGAGGGAGGAAGAGTATCCACCTGCAGGGTCAGTGGTCAGTTGCATCCCAGGCCAATTCTCTCCAGCGGAATGCTGATGAGCTGCCTGTTGGCCTGTAAGCCTCTGGCAGACTGTTTCTTGGCCAGGATTGACAGGTCATTCGGGCACTTTTCTCTCATGGCTTTCCTACATTATCCAAAAGCAGGGCCATTCACACCTACTTTTTCATCTGTTCTGAGGTTCTGACTAGTTGCATTGTGGGGAAACCCTGTGGGCTCTAATCTGTTGAGCAAAATTTCTGCTCAGGATCAAAATTCTCTCTGTGGCCATGTAAGTGTAACAGCATGGAGAAATAACACAGAAACCCAGTTCTTTTATCCCAGAGGGGGTTTCTCCTCTTAATGTAAATGGGACATTTTTCAGCTTGTTTGTCTAATTCTAACTTGTCAGGCTCTACTGAGCCTCAGTGTAATTTTTGACCCATTTAAGGCTCTTGTTTTTCTTTGTTATAACATTTCATTCAGCCATGACCTGAACTTAAAATGATGAGTTTCACTGATCTAGTGTTACTCTATTTGGGGAGGGTTTAAATCCCCTTCATTACCTCTTTTAATTTAATTATTCTTTTGTATAAAAAACATTTCCATCTTCAACTGGCCCTAACTGCAGAGAACTACAGTTCTGGCGCTAATAAAGATCCTATCTTTGCCAATCTTAGGGGCAGAGATGTCTCCTGAAGGTTTTGCACATAGTCGGCAATTTTATGGGCATTTATAGAGTAAAAATATTTGTGAGAAGATAATAAAAAAACAAAGAGGGAGGGGAGAAGGGAGAGTGAGTGAGAAAGACAGAGATAAGGGGAAATATGGGGGAAATCAGCTTCATATGTATAGGATTAAAAATAGTTTATTCCTTTCCAATGATATCAGATCAAGGATTACACCTCAGGGGGCCCAGGAGTGTTAGGGAAAAAAAAATGGTCTTGGAGTAACTACTTAGAGTTTATAAGACTGAGTGTTCCTCTAATGACCTTCAACTATTCCTCCCCCCTCCCCACTTTTTTTTGATAACCAAAAAGATTTTTTTAAAAAGCTTTAATTGTCTGAGAGTGAAAATCCCTTATCAAATCCCAATGATTTTATTCATGATTTTCTGTTAATCCTCAACCAGCTGTCATGTTTATTAACCTCTGAAATGGCTATAACTCCTTCTCCCTCCCTCCTCCCTCACTCTAAATCAATCTCTTTCTCTGAAAATGGCTTGGGGAGTTTTGTGAAAAGTCAATAAGCATATCAAACTCTACATGAGGAGATTCATCAAACTGAAAAAGATCAAAAGTAAAGGAACGTTTGTAGGAATAAAATAAGGGCCCGATCACTTATTGGGGTGTTAGGACACTCGGAAACAAAAATAGCATTTGTCTGGAGGTGGGCACAGTCAGGTGTAACATCTGTCAGTGCTGCTCAAAGTAGGTAAAGGTGGGGACAGGTAGTAGTATTAATGAGGTGACAGGTGTTCCAAATCTCTAGTCTTCTCTTTCACCCCTCATTCCTACCTTGATTTCCCTGTAAACTTGATTCTATTTGAGTTCTCTGGGTAGCTTCTGAAGAATGTCCACCACTCTCCCTTCTCTGCTCTTCCTTGGGCTTCATGCTCAAATGTAAAGTAAGGAGGAATTTGTCCTAGACTAGTCTACCTCCTCCTCTTCCTCCCCTTGCTCCTCCTCCTCCTCTTCCTCCTCTTGCTCCTCCTGCTCCTTCTCCTCCTCTTCCTCCTCCTGCTGTTCCTCCTCACTTCTTTACCTGCCAAAACTTCATCACATTCCTCCAAGGTATTACTCTCAGCTAGCTGTCAGGTTAGAAAGTGATGTGACAAAAGAACTCTTGCTGAAGTATTTGTTAGTTGAACTTAAAGTGCTACATTTCCCAAGAGTGTTTGCATTTCATCTAAGGACCTTTGAGGACCTCAAAGTTTGCAAGATGAATGAATATCTAATGATAGAATTCCAGGCCCTATGACAAGCTGATAGTTAAGGGCATATCCCAAGTCCCCTTAAATCACATTTCAGAAGCAAGAATCTATTCATATGACAAAGCAAAAGATTGTTTTTTCGACATAGCATGTCCCTTCTCAATATCATGGAATATCAGAATATTTGATGTGGGAGGACATTTAGAGGTCATCTAATATAAACTGGTTTTACATAGGAGACCTGCAAAAATGAAGTGAATTACCTATCCTATTATGAACTTTTTGTTGAATTCAATTTAATTTACAAGGGTTTGGTCAATGGAGAGACCAGGATCAGGCAAAAATTGAACAGAGGTTTGGTGATGAGGTCAAGGAAAGTCAATTCAATTTGACAAAAATTTAAGGGTCAGAGTAATAATAGCCATTTACATAGGTCTTTAAATAAATTACTCATTTGATCCCCCAACACCTCTATGAGGTATATGCTATTATTATTCCCATTTTATATATGAGAAAATTAGGGCATACAAAGACTAAATTATTTGCCCAGGGTCACACTACTAGTAAGTGTCTGAGACAAGTGAGGTATTCTATGATGTGGGTCAAGGAAAGAGAATGTTTGAGACCTAGGAGGCCATTTTGTTCCATATAAATATTTTATTATTTTTCAGTTACATTTAAATATAGTTTTCAACATGTGTTTTTTTTAGATTTCTAGTTTCAAATTTTTCTCCCTCCCTCCCCCCTCCCCAAGACATCAAGTAATCTGATATAGGTTATGTACGTACAATCACATTAACCATATTTCTGCATTAGTCATGTTATGAGAGAAGAATCAGAGCAAAAAGGAAAAACCTCAAAAAAGAAAAACAACAACAACAAAAAGCAATAGAAATAGTATGGTTCAATCTGCTTCTAGGTTCCACACTTCTTTTTTTCTGGATTTGGAGGACATTTTCCATCATAAGTCCTTTGGAACTATCTTGGACCATTGTATTACTGAGAAGATTCAAGCCTATCACAGTTGATCAACACATAATGTTTTTTTTTGTTGTTGTTGTTTTTGTTTCTTTTTAACACATAATGTTTTTGATATTGTGTACAATGTTATCCTGGTTCTGCTCTTCTCACTCATTATCAGTTCATGCAAGTCCTTCCAGATTTCTCTGAAATCTGCCTGCTCATTGTTTCTTTCTTTTTCTTTTTTTTTTTTAGTAAGGCAATTGGGGTTAAGTGACTTGCCCAGGGTCACACAGCTAGTAAGTGTTAAGTGTCTGAGGCCAGATTTGAACTCAGGTACTCCTGAATCCAAGGCCAGTGCTCTATTCACTGTGCCATCTAGCTGCCCCTCTGCTCATTGTTTCTTACAGCACAATAGTATTCCATTACATTCATATACCACAACTTGTTCAGCCACTCCCTAATTGATGGGCAACCCCTCAATTTCCAATTCCTTGCCACCACAAAAAGAGCAGCTATAAATAATTTTGTACCTGTGGGTCCTTTCCCCATTTTCGTGATCTTCCTGGGAAAAATACCTAATAGTGGTATTGCTGGGTCAAAGAGTATGCACAGCTTTATAGCCATTTGGACATAGTACCAAACTACTCTCCAGAATGGTTCAATCAGTTCACGGCTCCACTAACAATGCATTAGTGTTCCAATTTTTCCACAACTTCTAGGAGGCCATTTTTGAAAAGGCACAGCTTGGAACACAGTGGATAGATCAGAAGCCCTGGATTCAGAAGGACCTGAGTTCAGATCCGGCCTCAGACACTTGACACTTACTAGCTATGTGACCCTGGGCAAGTCACTTAACCCCAATTGCCTCACACACAAAAAGGCACAGCTGGCAGAGATGGAATGTTTCTCATGGGGAATAGCTGGTGGGACAATTTGGAGGAGTCTTTGGGGCTGGGATTAGGGTTGTGATCAAAAGCAATATCCTAAACCCTCTCCCCATTTAAATTTGGCTAATTTTTCTTTGAAAGATATTGAAATTTGGGTGACTAAAGTGGGTAAAGGCTCAGTCTGTTGATATCATTTTGTCATTGAATGATTAAAAAGCAGGCCAAAGGAGTTCCAAGGGCACTCAGTTACTTGGTTGATGGAACAGGTAATTCTGCTCATCTGAATCAACTGGAGGCATCTTCAATACCTATCTTTGTTGAGCATTTTTCTCTTGCTATTGCAGAATAAATTTCTTTTTTGTTCATTGTTGAATGGTCTATGACTCTCTCATTTTGTTGAAATCTTGAACCTCAAATACCAGGGGGCTAGCCTGGGTCACATTGAGCCTAAAAACAGTGGTTATAAGGTGAATAATTCCTACTACCACTGCTAAAAATTTAAGACCTGCAAATGACCAGCATGAAGGAAGTTCCAAAATGCTGCTGCACTCTGCCCAGTGGAGCCTCAACTGGAGTACTGTGTTCCATTCTGTTAGTCAGTCAGTGCTCAAATATTTAATAAGTGCTTACTTTGTCCTAGGTACTGTGAAAAGAGCTGAACATGCATAAAATTTGTCCCTTCCCTCAAGGAGCTCACAATAATAAGGGAGAGAACATGGAAGCCACTACATACAAATGATGTATGTATGTGTGCATATATGTGTGTGTTTAAACTTGGAAATAATCAAGAGAAGGAAGGCACTAGAATTAAGAGAGATCAAGAAATGCTTCCTGTAGAAATCGAGATCTTATCAGGAACTAGAAAGAAGCCAGGGAAGCCAAAAAGGAGAGATGGGGAGGAAGAGCATTACAGGTAGCTAGGTGGCCCAGTGGATAAAGCCCCAGCCCTCGATTCAGGAGGACCTGAGTTCAAATCCGGCCTCAGGCACTTGACATGTACTAGCTGTGTGACTCTGGGAAAGTCACTTAACCATAATTTCCCTTCAAAAAAAAGTTCCTGGAGTTTTTTAAAGAAATAGCAAGAAGTCTAGTGTCACTACATTGCAGATTATGTGAGGAACAGGAGTAGTCATATAAAGACTAGAAAACAATCAGGGTTTGTGCAACTTGTAAATGGTTTGGAACACCAAACAGAATTTAATATTTGATCCTGGAGGTAATATAGAGCCTCTGGAGTTTACTGAGTAGGGGGGATGACATGGTTAGACCTATACCTTAGGAAGATTACTTTAGCAGTTGAGGAGAGAATGGGCTAGAATGGGGATAGACTTATGACAGGGAGATCAAGAAGCAGGTTATTTCTATAGTCCAGTATGAAGTGATAAGGGTCTACACCAGGGTGGTAGCAATATCAGAGGAGAGAAGAGGGAGTATGCAAGGGTTATCTTAAAAGTAAATTCAATAGGCCTTGGAAATAGATTTTATATGGGAAGAGGAGAAGTAAGAAAAACTAAGGAGTCTAGGGTGACACCTAGGTTTCTAGCCTAGGTGACTTGGAAGATGGTAGTACCCACAACCATAATAGCAAAGTTTGTAGGAAAAGAAAATAAATGAGTTCAATTATGAGTTTCAGATGACTATGGCATATCTAATTCAAGATGTCTAATAAGAAGTTGAAGACACAAGAGTAAAGGTCAATAAGAGGTTTGGGATGGATAAGTAGATTTGAGAATCATTAATATAAAGATGATAATGGAATCCATGGGAGATGATGAGATCACCGAGGATTCAGGTGCCACACTGTACAAAGAACATTAATAGGCTTAAGTTACTTTTAGAAGATTGTAACCAGGTTGGCAAGGGACTCAAAAGCATATTGTCAGGGCACCTAGATGGTGCAGTAGATAGAGCACCAGCCCTGGAGTCAGGAGGACCTGAGTTCAAATCCAGCTTCAGACACTTGACACTAGCTGTGTGACCCTGGGCAAGTCACTTAACCCCACTTGCCTCACCAAAAAAAAATTCAATTAAAAGCATATTGTACCAGGATTATCTCTAGGAACTAAATATCTTTATACTGGGGAAGAGAAGACCTAGGGATTGTAAGATAAATATTGGGGGCAGCTAGGTGGTGCAGTGGATAAAGCACCAGCCCTGGATTCAGGAGTACCTGAGTTCAAATCCAGCCTCAGACACTTGACACTCACTAGCTGCGTGACCCTGGGCAAGTCACTTAACCCTCATTGCCCAGCAAAAAAAAAAAAAAAAAAGATAAATATTTAAAGGTCTGTCCTATGCAATAGGGATTGCTTGATTCCAGGGTATTAATGGGTGGCAGTTGCCAGTTTTATCTATAGCTACAGAAAAATGTCCTAAAATTCAGAGGGAAAAAGAGGTCTCCAATGAGAAACTAGATAACCACTTGCCAAAGATGGTTTACAAGGGATTCCTATTTCAAATAGAGGCGGACTAGAAGATGCCTGGTGTCTCTTCCAAGACTCTGTAGGCCACAGACAGCTAGCTACTCCCCAGACCCTCATGCTGCCTTTCATCACTCTTCTAGCCCTCATCCACTAACAGAACTAAATCATATTCTCTACAGCCATCTGATCTATAGCCAATTTAATCCATTCAAATCAATAAACAACTTAAGCATTTGCCAGCTACAAGATGCTAGGCTATAGAGATAAGGGGAATGTAAAAACAATTGAGTAAGATCCATGTGTTACTTTCAAGGAGCTTACAAACTAAAAGTGTTTGCATTATCTCACTTTCTTTCCATTGATGTATATAACAGTTAAAGAGGTTGGCCACCAGATAAGAATTTTTCCTTCATCTCTAGATACTCATAAAGACTGTCTAGTAAGGCATAAAAGAGTTGTGATCTGCATCATTGAATGAAGTACCCACAGCCAATGAAATCACTAGCCCTTGAAGTATTCAAGCAGTAAATATACTCAGTAGCCTTGTATAAAAATGACTTATAAACCTCATATGTCTTTGTTGAAAGTCATGCACTGCCCAGTGCTAGCCTTGGAAAAAAAAAGAGATGTGTAATAAACATGATTTTAAAAAATTCTTTACCCTGCCCCACTGCTGTTCTTTCATTTGGATAACCAGTACATTCATGCTACTTCCCATATGTCCTAGATTCTTTGCCACTTTTGGAAATCCTCCCAGCCTGCTTTCCTCCAAATTCTATTGACCACCTCCATCCTTCAAAGTTTATCTGACCTGTAGTCTATTCCCTTGTGGCTTTGTAAGATTAAATTGATAAACTAAATTGAATTAAGGTGTTAATCATTGGCAATAGATTAATGATTTACTCTCCTCAAACATGAAGTGATTGCAAAAGTTTCAGTCAGTTACTTGCCCAAAATAGGTTTTTCACTTACCAGCTATCTAACCATATTCAAATACAACCAACTTTACAAAATGTAAGGGCCTACTATGTGCTAGGAATTGGGGATACTTGAAAGCAAAATAAAAAAAGCTCCTGCATTCAAAGAACCTGCATTTAGTGGTAGAATAAAAATACATTGGTATATAAATACAGATCATTTATGGAGAAAGAGAAGGATCAGGGGAGGCTTCAAATAGAAGCACTGGCTTCAAACAGAAGCAGCACCTAAGTTGGGGCTTCTGCATGGACTAAGAGGAGGAGAGAGGAGGGAGTTCATTCCAGGCAAGTGGAGTAACCTGTGCAAAGGTACAGCAGGCAAAAATGCCATATAGCAAGTCTTAAGTAACAGTAGGCAAACCAATGAGCTTATGAAGTGGGATGAATACCAATGATTGCTAAGGCTCTGTCCTGAGACCTTGTCCCTGTATATTATCTCACTTGGTGACTTCATTGTCCCATTCCCATGGGTTTAATGATCCTCTCTATGCTGATTATGCCCAGATCTATGAATGCAGTCCTATACACAGACTCTCTCTCTCTCTCTCTCTCTCTCTCTCTCTCTCTCTCTCTCTCTCTCTCTCTCTCTCACATACACACACACACACACACACACACACACATACACACACACACACACAAATGCTGATTCTGCCAATGGGCAAGAAAACTAAGGCAAAAATAGGGTGATTCAACTTAACCATCATAACAAAGGAATTATGGGGGGGTGAGAAAGGAGAGATCAGTAAGGAAGAGAAAGTAAACAGGAAGAGTATTATCAGTGCAAGTACAGGATAGAGATATCTAATGGCAGAATGCATTGGGCTACAGAATGTTTTGGCTTGAACTGGGTGTTTTACATAAACTAGGTGTGAGTACTCCTGGAAAACAAACCAATACGTCCCAATGAAAGGATTCTACAAGGAAAGGGAAAAGGAGATGTTAGGGGGTAGTGATCAATATGGCAGAAAGATCCCGATTAACATTTTTAAAACAGAAGAAAACCAAAAAAAGCATAAAGTAATTCATTACTATCTTGTAAAATTATATATATATGTATATATATTAATATACTTCTTCAAAACAAATTGTACATAGCAATTCACAGTTCCTTGGATGAACCACTATTTTTTCTTTCTATAATGAAGTTTTAAAGTGGATTGATGATTAACTTTTTTATAATTAACTTTTTTTTTTAGTGAGGCAGTTGAGGTTAAGTGACTTGCCCAGGGTCACACAGCTAGTAAGTGTTAAGTGTCTGAGGCTGGATTTGAACTCAGGTACTCCTGACTCCAGGGCCAGTGCTCTATCCACTGCACTATCTAGCTGCCTCATGATTAACTTCACAGTTATCTTCACAGTTATACAGGCTGGAAATCTTGGATTTAGCTTTGATTCTTTTCTCTCCTTTCCCCACATCCAATTAATTGTTCTGTCCCATCTTAGCAGTATCTCAAGTGTCTAATAGCACTTTATCTCCTCTGCACTGATTACAATACACATTGTGTTATATTGGCTGACATACATGCCCATTCTCTCTACTAAAGTGCAAGCTCCTTGAGAACAAGGATTGTGCCATGTTTCATTTTTGCATCTGCAGCAGTTAGTGTATAACAGATTCTTAAGAAACATTTGCTAAATTGAATTTCTTGAATACTGTCCCAGAGGAGAGACTTTAATAGGTCTCACTATCTCTCATAGGTTCAGCAAAAGCAGCAATGTCTTGGAACAGGAAGTACAACAACATAGGTACATAAATATAATTAATGTTAATGTCAAATGTAATGGAAATTGCACTCCATTATCATTAGCTAAACTAAAAATAATGATGCTGAGTTAGTGGTTATGTACCTCTCACTTTACTTAATATATATTCACTTATTTATTTATCTATCTATATATCTATCTATTTCCTTATTCATCCATTTATTTATTTATCTGTGTATCTATTTATTTGTTTATCTATTTATTGATTGGTTGATTTAATAGTATAGTTGCCTGTAAAGGAAATGTCAATAAATAAAATTATATTTCCCCATTGACTTTCTTTTTAAATTTATTGTATTTTTAATTTATGGAATAAAACAAGCATTTCCATAACATAGTATAATAAAAAAGATGATTGCACATGAAACTACAAATCTACTATGTATAACTTTTGATTCCTTTAAATATATAATAAAGTTATCATGTAAGTTTCTTTTTGTTTCTTCCCTCCACACTCCCACCCTCCCAAGAGATGGCCATCATTAGACAAAAATAAGTATATATGTAAAATTATTCTATATATACTTCTATTTATCAGTTCTTTCTCTGGATACAAATAGCGTCTTTGTATGTCCTTCATAGTTAATTTGGGTATTTATAATAGTCAAAATAATTTATTTGCTCAAAGTCCTCCTTAAAATAATATTGCTATTACTGTATACAATGTTTTCTTTGTTCTGCTCATTTACCTCTTCATTATTTCATGCAAGTCTTTGCAGGTTTTCCAAGATCATTGCGTTCATCATTTCTTATAGCACAGTAGTATTCCATCATGATCATACACCACAACTTGTTCATCCATTCCCCAAATGATGGGCATCCCTGCAAATTCCAGTTCTTTGCCACCACAAAATAAGCTACTATAAACATTTTAGAACACATAAGTTCTTTTCCTTTTTCCCTAATCATCTTTGAAAATAGACTTAGGTGCTATTGCTGGGTCAGAGAACTCTTAGCGCATAATTCTAGACTGCTCTCCAAAATGCTTGGATCAGTTCACAATTCCACCAACAATGAATTAGTGCCTTGATTTTTCTACATCCCCTCCAACATTTGTCACTTTCCTCTTCAATCATCTCAGCCAATCCGGTAGGCATAAAATGACATCACAAGGTTGTTTTAATTTGCATTTCTCTAACCAATAATGATTTAGAGCATTTTTTCATATGATTATAAATTGTTTTGATTTCTTCATTGGAAAACTGACTGTTCATATTCTTTGACCATTCATCAATTGGGGAATAACTTGTATTCTTATAGATTTGACAAAGTTATTTATATATTTTAGATATGAGCCCTTTATGTGAGAAATTGTCTATAAATATTTTCCCAAGTTTTATTTGTACAAAATCTTGACTTTCATTTTAATATTGGACATGTGTGTCTAGTGGGGGTAAGGGGAATTCATTACACTGAATTGAAAGCTTTGGGTTAGGAAGAAGTTAAATACAGTAGTAAGGATCAAGGCACATCAGGTACTTCAGGCATATAGTATATGGAGTGTTACCAGAGCAGTTTCTGTACTTAACACTTTTCTATTCCTTGGATCTCTTTAGAGGTCATTCAGCCCTTTCACTGCTATTCCCTTATGTCTTTGTAGAGCAGGATAATGTCTCCCATGTGTAGAAATTCCAAAATTGTGTACATGGGGCTTCTATAGCTTACTCTTCTTTTGTCTCTTCTATGGATATTCACAATGTCCAATGGGAGTGGGTGGTAATATTTGAGATGCTGACAAGAACACCATGATATAGATAGACAGACATGTGATGATAGACAGACAGACAGACAGACCTAGCTTGAAAATTCACAGGATCATAGATTTAGTGCTGAAAGAACCTTAGGAGCCTCATCTAATGCAACTTCCTAATTTTTTTTTAAATTTCGTGTTCCAAATTCTCTTCCTCCCTCCCTTCCCATCCCCTGCTCCAAGAACTCAAGCAATTCAATATAAGTTATACATGAGCGGTCATGCAAAACATTTCCACATTAGCCAGGTTGTGAAAGAAAACAGACGAAAACAAAACTTCAGATAAAGGAACTAACAACAAAAAATTATGCTTCAATCTGTATTCAGATACCATCAGTTCCTTCTCTGTAAATGGACTGCATTTTTCTTAAGACCTTCAGAGTTGTCTTGGATCATTGCATTGCTGAAAATAACCAAGTCATTCACAGCAGATCATCATACAATATTGCAGTTATTTTGTATACAGTACATTTCACTTCGCATCAGCTCATGTAGGTCTTTCCAGGTTTTTCTGATAGCATCCTGCTCATCGTTTTGTTTTTTTTGGGTTTTTTTTGGTAAGGCAATTGGGGTTAAGTGACTTGCCCAGGGTCACATAGCTAGTAAGTGTGTAAAGTTTCTGAGGCCAGATTTGAACTCAGGTCCTCCTGAATCCAGGGCCGGTGCTCCATCCACTGCGCCACCTAGCTGCCCCATCATTTTTTAATAGTAAACTACATTTATATAGTACTTTAAAGAGAGATTTCCTTACAATAAACCCATGAGCCAACCTCCTAATTTTAATAACAGTAAATCATTATACTTAGCATGTATCAAATGCTTTGAGGTTTGAAAATTTACATATATATGCATATATAAAAATACATAATATAATTTCGCTTGTTTGATCCTTAGAACAGGGCTGTGAGATAGGTATTATTATTCCCATTTTACAGATGAAGAAACTAAGGCACAGATAGCTTCAGTAACATAAATAAGAGGCAGGATCTAAACCCAAGGCTTCTCACTTAGTTTCCCTAGTACCACACAGTCTCCCACTGTCAGACTCATTGCCCCTTTTTTCTGTAGGAGTAGTTGCCTGGAATTCCATTCAATTCTGGTGTATAAGAAGAACATACTTTATATAATTTCAATCTTCCTTCAAAACTCTACAACAATTCTACCTCTTCCATGAAGCCTTCCTTGATCTCTATCTAGACCTTTCCTTTACCATTTTATCACAATCTACTTTGCATCATAGAATTTTTTGTATAGGTCTTAACAGTGTTTTAAATTGTAAGCTACTCTAGGGCAGGGGAATTGTCTTTTCATTTTCATATCTCCACCACTTCACACAGTACCTCGAATATTGTTTTTCTGGATAAGAACTTTTATCTTATTGGTAGAAGGAGCTCCAAGTGAGGAATGTCCCTTGCTAAAAAAAATCATTGCTTTCTGTCTCTTCTACACTTATAAATATGTCAAGTGATTTGCTCAGGGTCACACAGCAAATTTGTCAGAAGTGGGACTTGAACCTGGGCCTTCCTGACTCTGAGGCCAACTCTCTATCTACTATACCAAGCTCACACATTGCAAGGATTTAATAAATGTTTGGATTTTAGATAGTGAGTTAGTATCCTGCTTCATCATTCCTACTAGTTCATTTTTAATGAGACATACCTGGATTAGCCTGATCACTTCTGAGTTTGCCCTAATTGAACAGACTGACACAGAAGCATAGGCCTAAGTCCTTGAAAAGTGTGGCCAGGATTGAAAACAATTGTGTCATGGGAAAATGAACAGTGAACTAAAAAGATATTTCCCCATGTTCTAAATGTTCTAATTCTTTAAGAAGCTGCTCTCTCAGTAAGGTGTAATACATTGCAATGAATGAGTCAAGTGCTGGGCAAACCCTTTCCAGGCTGAGCATGTCTATTTATCTTTCCTAACTTCCTCCCTACTTTCCTTTGGTAGTTTGGAATGATTAATATATTTCTTTTCCTCCTGGTTACTTTATTTTCTCTCTTAGGCTCCCCTAAGGCACTATTTTGATTTAGACATAAAACTTTATGAAGATGTCTGAGCCTGTTAGGTCCAGTATGCCAATATTTCAAGGAATCTATGATCTCATCCTTAGAAGTATTCCTTACAATGATGCCTACCTAGCACAACCCATCCATTCCTGTCCATAATGAGCAACTAGTATCCATGTTTTCCCATATGTTCATCATAGAGGGTCCACTCAATATGTTGGAGTTCTTCCTATCAAAAATATACCACTGGGATACAAAAAGTTATACCTTGCTATAGCTACTTGACTAATTTATCTCCTTTTTGTGATCATAAATTTCTTTGATGACATCCTTTACGCTGCTTCTCATGCATAACTTATTGTTTGTAATATAATGAAGCTCACACCTATCTTGTCTCCCTTTTGCCCTTTTGTTGACCTTTAACTGATTGTTCAGAGACCATAGTGTTCAAGGGTTCACAGATATATATCATCTGAAAACAGTTGGCATTTAAAAGATGGGCCTCTGTTTCAGAGAGTAGCCTGAGATTACTGAAAGGATTTTCATAAAACAATCCAGTCTGCTCCCCTGTTTCTTCTCTATTCTGCTCACCACTCATAGACTCTAAGAGGCTACCATCTGTCATCCATACTAATACATGAACTCAATGAGATATCTATTCTATAGCATATCATATTCTGAACAATAGCCCTTACTTTCCCTCTTGTTTTATTTAGTTTTGTTTTCCCTGTGAGGATAGTTACACCAAACTCTAATGAGAAGTTATGGATCTCATTTAGAAGATTTTACAAATTTTTGGGATTTGGTGCAATCTACTAGTGACATCAGCAAACAAGAGCACCTGAACATCCTTAATATATATAGGAAATCTGTCTTCAATTTGGAATCTATACTAAATTTCCTTGACAACAGTTGCAAACACCATTGGAAAGCACTGCATCTTTGTTCTATCTGACAATAATTATCAGAGTATCTTTGAAAAAAATGTGAATTCTGTCATTCTACCTTTCAAGGCATCTTGTATAATTTTGACATATTCATGAGAAATATTTTATTGAAGAGCCTTGAACTAACTGTTATTTATAATAATTAATAAGCATTTTTAAGGCCTTGATATATGCCATGCACTATGCTAGTTACTACAGATACAAGACAAAAGCTGCCCATAAATAGCTTGAATTCTATATGGGGAAATAGCAAGTGACCATATCATGTAGATGAATATAAACTATCTACAATGTAAATATAAGGTAATTTGAGGAAGAGGTACTAGAAGATGAAGGGATCAAGAAAGGCCTTTTATAAGGCATGACATTTGATAAGGTATGAAGGAAGCTAAGAGGCAGAGGTGAGTAGTACATTACAGACATTAGGAACAATTAGTTCAAAGGAACAAAGTTAAGAGGTGAAATGTAATGTATGCTAAAGAACAAGCAAGCCAGTTTTATTGTACTATAGAGTGTGTGATGGGAAATTAGATATAAGTCTGGAAAAGTAGGCTAAAGCCAGACTGCAAGGGTTTTTAATGTCAAATATAGACATTTGTGTTTTCTCCTAGAGGCAATGGGGAACTTGTGAGGACTTTTGAGGGGAATGACATGGTAAGACTCAGGTGTTAGTAAAAGCAGTTTGGCTCCTGTGTGGAGGATGGATTGAAGAGAAACTTGAGTCAAGGAAAGTAATTAGGATTTGAGTGCCCTAGCGCAAGTGACATGAGATCTGAACTAGGGTGGTATCCATATGAGTGAGTAGAATAGATCAGTTGTAAGAGATGTGGAACAAAACTTATAATTAGAATTATGTAAGGGCTGAGGGAGGAAAAGGTATCAAGGATGACTCAAAAGTTGTGAACCTAGGTGACTGAAAAGATAGATGATGGTGGCCTTTACAGAATTATGAAATTAAGAAGGAGAGGTAGGTTTTGGAGAAAAACTAATGAATTTTATTTTTGAACATGATGAAGTTGAGGTGCCTTTCATACATTCAGTTTGAAATGTCCAATAGACATTCAATGAGAAAGGCCTCAAGCTCAGAAGAGAGCATGGAGATAGATAGATAGGTGAATAGATATATGGGGAGACAAACAAAGAATAGATGTTTGTAAATCAAATGATAGTATGAGAGTCACCTAAACAAAAATAACTGAAAAATTGAAAATGTGAAAGTAAATGAAATCAGCAAGAGAGGAAATGAAGAGAGGGGGAAAAAGAATTTTTAGAATGTAGGGTAACATGCATAAGAAATGAGACATAGATAATGGTCCAGCAAAGGAGACTGAGGAAAAGTAGCCAGAAAAGTAAGAGGAGAGAACCACAAGATAGCCAAAAACCTAGATATAAGACAATATCCAGAAGAGAAGGAGTGGTCAGTACTATCAAATACTTCAGAGAGGTCAAAAAATGAAAGGACTAAGAAAAGGTCAGGCAGGTAGGTGGATAAAATTCCAAGCCTGGAGTCAGGAAGACTACTCTTCATGACTTCAAATCCCGCCTACGACACTTACTAAATGGGTGACTTTGGGGAAGTTACTTAAACCTATTTTTCTCAATTTTTGCTTCTGTAAAATAAGATGAAGATGGAAATGGTAAACCACTCCAGTTTGTTGTTGTTTGTCCTTCACTATCAAGAAGGATCATGACATCAGGGCGATGTCATGACCTGCAGTGAATTGGATTAAGTGAGGAAGGGCTGTGCAAGGTCATCAACCTCACTCTCTCCTCCAAAGCAATCTGGGTCCAGTGGCAAGATATAAATCAGGACTACTGGAGATGGTCCCATATGTTTAAGGCAATTGGGGTTAAGTGATTTGCACATGGTCACACAGCTATTAATTATCTGAGGTTAGATTTGAATTCAGGTCCTCCCAACTTTGGGGCCAGTGTTCTGGCCACTGTACCACCTAAACTGCCCAAACCACTCCAGTATCGTTACCAAGAAAACTCTCAATGGAGTTACAAATAGTTGAACATGACTGAAAAATGACCTAATGAAAAAAGAGAAGATTATTAATTTTGGCAATTAAGATATCACTGTTTTTTGGAGAAAGAAGTTTCAAATAAGTAGTGTGGTCCAGAGATATGGGTTAAGAAGTGAGTAGATCAGAAGTAGAGGCAATGAGTAAATAAAGCTTCATGTAGGAGTTTGGCTATGAAAGGAAAATAGACATAGAATAGAATTACAGTTTGAGGTAGTAGAAGTCAAGGGTTTTAAAGGATAGTAAAGGCCTTAGCATGTTCACAGGCAGCAGAAAAGGGGCTAGTAGATAGTAAAAGATGGGGCTGAGGTGTGGGGTAGATTGTAGAAGCAATCAGGCAGAGGGAGTTGAAGCAGAGAAATTAATCTTGGTAAGGAGAAAGGAGTGTCACTGGACACTCAAGTGAAGAACAAATTAAAATTTTAAGTGGGGGTTGAAATGTAGAGTAGGGGACAAGATGGTGTTTGCAGTGAATCAATCAAGAATTTATTAAGTGTTTGGTAAGTGTCCACCATTAAGTAGAAAAATTAGATTTGCCAGGCATCGGGCTAAGGGCTGAGGATAAAAATTAAAAAGCAAAAACAGTTCCTGACTTTCAAGGGACTTATATTCCAATGGAAGAAACCATGTATGTATATAGAATATTACATATAATATATATTTTACATAAGCACATATATGTAATGACAAACAATTGTCCATTGACTACCAGTGCTTAGATCTTATACAATATCTGGCTACTGCCAATCCATGTGAAGGTTGGGTAATCCTGCTTCTTAAGATACATGTTGGAGGATCCCTTACCCTCCCTTCTTTGGAGCATCTGAATGTATCTTCTGTTTTCTGTCAGCTTGCTATATGCTAACAACATGCCTTTTAATGGTCCACCGAGCCAGAACTGAACGTGTACACAAAAGATTCAAATAGATAGACTCTCTTTTCCTTGGTGGGGAAAAAGGCAAAAACAGTTGATTCCCTGGAGTTGGGGGAGTAGTCTCAGGCCCTCTTTCTCCTAATTAGCTACCACATAGCCATAAAAATGTGGCATCATTCTTTCTTTTGCCTCTGCATGTTTGGTCTTCCCTATTCGTAGATTAATCATAAAAGATAGAAGGTGACAGTTTGCAAACTTGTGAGCTTTGAATGGTTAGAAATGCCATCAGATTTCATTTCACCCTGGAGAGAATCTAACCATGAGGATCAACCTCTTTGATCCAGTCCAGCAGTAAATTGAGCTGGTATCCAAGATACCAGGTTCTATAATAAGGGAGTGACTCATCCATCAGCTATACTACACCCAGAAATGAGCTTGGGCTGAGGCTGAGCAGAATGTTTTGTAGTAACCATTTTAAAAGTTTGAGCCCACTATCCCCAAGGACTATGGTGGTAAAGGAAAACATTCTTCTGGTTTTGAAAGTTGTTAATACTTTGATTATTGCCATAATTCCCAGCAAATATCCCTTTGTAAAAGCTAATTTGTGTTACTTGTTTAAATGATTTTGGGGAGACATTACCTGGTCTTTGATAATGAGGTAACCCAGTAGATGAAGGTTCATGGATGTTAGTACTAGAAAACTTCTAAACCCTAAGGAGAGATATGATAAGGACTGTGAGTCTGAATGACATTGAGAGAATCAGCCCCAGATTCTATCTGCTACGTAAACATTGTTATATGTAAGATACATACAAAGTATATAAAAGATAGACTTAGTGGTAAACATACTAACAGGAAGTAAGGGGGGTGGGGGTGGGGACAATAACAAGACTTGAAGAGGCTCCCCAAGGAGATATGTTTGGCTTTAGTCTTAAAGGAATCTAGGGCCTGATGAATTTTCTCTTAATTGGGTATCTCACCAGGATGTCTTCAAATTGATTTTTTTTCCTTCAACTGTTTCTTGGTGTTTTATGAGGCGGTACTGTTTAAAAGTTTCTTTCGGGGGCGGCTAGGTGGCGCAGTGGATAAAGCACTGGACCTGGATTCAGGAGTACCTGAGTTCAAATCCGGACTCAGACATTTGACACTTACCAGCTGTGTGACCCTGGGCAAGTCACTTAACCCCCATTGCCCCGCAAAAAAAAAAAAAGTTTCTTTCATTCTTCTCTATAAGATTTAAGTTCCTAGCTTTCAAATTTAGATGGCCTCGAAGCCAAGAAGAACTCAATTCAAATCTCACTTCCAAAACATACTTATATTGTGACCTTGGACAAGGCTCTTAATCTCTCAGTTCTCTACCCAACTCTAAGGTCATAGGTTGCAAAGAAGGTGCCAAACTGCAATGGAAGAGATTCCCCACCAAGGGGGTTCCCTATACAAGCGAAATCAGAGATCAAGTCCCTATATATTATCACTATATATTTTCCAAACTGGCTTATAATATAAGTTACTATCGCCCTTGGCTGCCAAGTCTCTCCACTTGGCAAGCAGGTCAAATATTTGCTAACAAATGTGGTTTTCAGGCTCTTCTTGTTCTCCTTATTATGGCAATTGATTTACATTGGTTAAATTTCTATATAAAATCATTATCAATAGTGTTAGTGTTCTTTCCTCTAGCCTTCTTTATCCCTTCATCAGAATCAGCAGTTTATCTAAATAGGTGGTTAGAGTTATTTTAATCGTATGCCACATATTTCTCTAATTTTCTTCATTTTGATCTTTGTGTTAAAAAATTGGTGGTCCAACTAGACACAAATTTGACTCAAGAATGATTCTCACATCAGTAACAAGTTGTTTCCTATGTCTTAAAATACTTTCATTCTCTTTAACTATGATCTTTTATTCTGACTCCTTTACTGACAGCATCCAGTGAGAGATGATGCAATAACAAAGAGGCCTTAAGCCCTCTCTTCTATGAGGCCAATATGTGAACCCATGAAATGGGCCTCAGTTGTTTTACTTTTTATTTGTTTTAGGTGATAGGATTAAAAAACTCAGATCTTGTGGCTTTTAAAATGTTGTAGAGCTATCCTCCAAGCATAGAACCTTCTGGGCTACCTAGCATTCCAGAGTCCAGGTTTTGCAGGCAGCTCAGCACTGGTACTCCAAGGAATAAGGTAATGACTGTGGTACTCAACCCAGTAGCAGTTAAAATAAAGACTCATCCAGAGGTCATGCCATAATCAAACATGAGCTTGATAAGGACAGTATTATTGAGGAATTAAGCTAAATTCGAGCCCTCTCCCCTGGAGAACAAGGTGACATAGAGGAGAGTGTGCCCTCAGGTGCTGAGGGAAAACATTTGTACTTTTGTTCTTGCTTATATATTTGAAGTAAGATTCCCTTTGTACAAAGCTAAAAACAAAACCAAAAAACTGACACATACAATTTCATTTTTTGATGTTATCAAATGTTTGTCATATCCTGCCTTTCTGATTATTTTCTTCAAGGAAATATTCATTGCTTACATTCAATAGTCTTTTGTATAGTCTATAATTCTTCAGACTCTCTCATTTCTTATTCCTAAATCACCGAACCTATCCTCACATATACCCACATTTACATGAAAGATATTGAGTATTAAAGTATATGTTGATAATCTGGGGAGCCTTCATGGAATTTTTGCATTTGTTTATCCTCCATATCCAATATTGGTGAACAAACTGAAATTATTTCAAACATTTTCTTTTGGCAGATATTTAAAATAAAAGTGCAATATCAGATGACCAACTGACACATGAAAAGATCTTTCTTGTTGCCTTTTGACTCACAATGACTACACTGCCAGGTCTTTTGTTCATCTCTCAAAAGCGAACTTATGAGCCATCCTTCCATTTAGCTGCAATTTGCCTCTTTTGTTGGCTTTTGTTTGTACTGAAAATGTCAACATTGGTACAACTTGGTTACTCATTCATCATTGGTATTTAGCATACCAATTTACAAGTCAAAATTTGCAGATAGCCTAAAAAAATGTGAGATTCGTAGCATCCTCTTCCTTCCTTTCCACTACTCTCCTTCTACCACTGCACATGATAAGGGGGAGACATAGGACTGAGATGTACTTTGTATTTTTCTTTCTTTTTGGGGTTGCCATGGCCAAACATTTGATTTCCAAATAGCCAGCTTAATAGTGCTCTCCATACTTGGTTAGGCTGTTCCTCAGGGAAAACAAAAATGAAAAAAAGAAACAGGATGTCACCATACTAAAAAGCCTTTCTAGTTTGATAGAACCTTTTGAAGTTTGTTTTCCACTAGCGTCGATTTCAACACTCCAGGGTTACCTCCACACTGAGATGAAACATTAGAACTGGTATTTGTGAAGGTGTTTCCAAGGATCATACATCTTAAAATACCAGAGTTTGAAGCCTTGGGGATCATCTATTCTAATACCTTACTAAAGCATGAACTGTTACCTACACTATCTGCAGTAAATAATCATCCATTTTAAGACTTCCTGTAAATTAGCCTTTTCCATTTTTAATCGACCAACCAATTCAGAAATGTTTCCTTCCTTTTATATTAAATCAAAATCTACCTTCCTTGTACACCTGAATGCCTGCATGAAAAAACACTTATTAAACTCTTACTATGTGCAAAACATTGTGCTTCTAGTTCTGCTTTCTGGAAATAAAATGAGTAATCCTAATCCTTCTTTCACGACATACCTACCCAAATTTGAAAGCAACCCTCATGATTTCCCCTCATCTAGATCCTATCTTTTCCAGGCTAAACAAGTCTAGTTTCTTCAACAATGCTTTTATATCTTGTCTTCAATTCTCATCTCAAACACAATCTCCTATATCTCCAGCTTGTCACTGTCCTCACAGAAATATGGCACCCAGTATTGAATCAGCCAGGGCAGAGTATACAAGTATCACCTCCCTTAGTCATGATACTCTGATTCAATTAATATAGCCTATATGAATGGCAACAGAAGACATTGGGACTGTCACATCAAAGCAGACCACCAAAAGCCCCAAATTTTTCTTTCCATGTGAATAGCTCTGTAGTCATATATTTCCCACATTCTCCTTAGAAGTAACAATTGAGAGACCCTTGAAGTTTGGGGCTGCTATGTCAAACCATGCCTCTTACTCTATTTTCCTCTTCCCATTGTCAACACACAAGGGGAAAGAAATTTGCAGAAGAAGTCAGGATGCACAGAAGGAAAGGAGGAAAACAGAGACTTCCCTCCACCTGTCTCTTTACATCAGTTAATGTATCTAAGTAATACACCTGTTTACAGATCTGCCTACATTTGGCCACCATACAAATAGTAAATATGGATAGTAGATAAACAAATCTGTACAATGTTGCTAGTATGCCATAATAAATTAGTTTGTTCTGCTTTATATTTGCATAACTTAAATGATAAAGGATACAATATTTTGTGCCTCTTTTCCCTTCTCCTACTTGC